>NW_018474865.1:0-924 GCF_002113885.1 Mizuhopecten yessoensis
TGTGAGTGAGTTCAAGCTTTGGTAACATTGTTGTAAGTGAGTAAAAGCTTTGGTCACACTCTTGTGAGTGAGTACAAGCTTTGGTCACACTGATGTTAGTGAGTACAAGCTTTGGTAACATTGTTGTAAGCTAGTACAAGCTTTGGTCACACTGTTGTGAATGAGTACAAGTTGTGGTCACACTGTTGTGAAAGAGTACAAGTTGTGGTCACACTGTTGTGAGTGAGAACAATATTTGGTCACATTGTTTGGAATGAGTACACGTTGTGGTCACACTGTTGTTAGTGAGTTCAAGCTTTGGTAACATTGCTGTAAGTGAGTACAAGCTTTGGTCCCACTGTTGTGAGTGAGTACAAGCTTTAGTCACACTGTTGTAAGTGAGTACAAGCTTTAGGCACACTGTTGTGAATGAGTACATGCTTTAGGCACACTGTTTTGATTTAGTAAAAGCTTTGGTAACATTGTTGTTAGTGAGTACAAGCTTTGGT
This sequence comes from Mizuhopecten yessoensis, assembly GCF_002113885.1. Lineage (NCBI taxonomy): Eukaryota > Metazoa > Mollusca > Bivalvia > Pectinida > Pectinidae > Mizuhopecten > Mizuhopecten yessoensis. The sequence goes on from NW_018474865.1 coordinate 489, forward strand.
CCCACTGTTGGTAATGATTACAAACTTTGGTCACACTGTTGTTAGTGAGTACAAACTTTGGTCACACAGTTGTGAATGAGTACAAGCTTTGGTCTCACAGTTGTGAGTGAGTACAAGCTTTGGTCACACAGTTGTGAATGAGTACAAGCTTTCGTCACACAGTTGTGAATGAGTACAAGCTTTGGTCTCACAGTTGTGAAGGAGTACAAGCTTTGGTCACACAGTTGTTAATGAGAACAAGCTTTGGTCACATAGTTGTGAATGAGTACAATATTTTGTCCCACTGTTGTGAATGAGTACAATATTTAGTCACACTGTTGTTAGTGAGTACAATATTTGGTCACATTTTTTGGAATGAGTACAAGCTGTGGTCACACTGTTGTGAGTGAGAAGAAGCTTTTGTTACATTGTTGTGAGTGAGTACAAGCTTTGGGCA
>NW_018474866.1:0-924 GCF_002113885.1 Mizuhopecten yessoensis
GTTTCCTGTCTCGTAAGGTACAACTAACCGATAATTTGCGTAAACGGCTATATAAACAAACAGGCAGACAGAGAGTAGCAACTGATCCACAGGAATCATACACTGTAGAAAGGTCCTACCCGACCCATACATATGAAACAGATATAAAAGAACAACGTCCTATGCCATGAGCAAAACTACAGTGGTAATTAAGAATTAGTAAACAACTGAATCTCTAACAATATATTGCATCATGTAACAAAAAGCAAATGTCTTATATCTGCATGCCCATTGCCATTCCTTTTGTATATATAAGACCTATTAAGATAGATATTTTGATAGCTGTAAATAAAACGTTAAACAATACCAAGACAAACTAAACCAAACCAAAATCCAAGTCATAATCAATATGCGCAACACTATACAAACACAAGCGAATGTCACCTGTACGCTCGCTCTCTTNAAATTAATTATCTGCTCGTAAACGTGAGTTTTCCTCGGAGTCTTCGGTTTCCTCCCTCATAACGACTCTTTGTGCGAGTCTTTCTCTCGACTTTTAAGTGATTAAATATGTTTTAGTTGATGTAAAATGTTAAGTTTAATTATTTAGTTATTATTGATAATTTGATCCATATCCATTAGATGTTGATATAAGTGTCAATTCTACTAGACCATAATATATAAGACACACAGTGATAAGTATTTATAGGTAACTGTCATCTCTATAACACCACACTAAATAATGTATCTTAAGAAAATTATTAATTACTCACTCCAAACCTCATAATGCATATGACATGGTTTTAAAACAAGAACGACGTGTATTATTCGACCAATAAAATATATAAGAATTTATATATTTTTTTCCTTCAATTGGAGTTAACACATAATAGCCGAGTTAATTATTGTACTTACAAATTGCCATCAATGCACACCCAATAAGTA
>NW_018474867.1:0-924 GCF_002113885.1 Mizuhopecten yessoensis
AGTTATAATGGTAGAATGAGTGTTTTCTAAATGAGGAATTACTTAAAATAACATTGTATACAATGTGATATTGTTATTTTTTAGTTATATTGTATATGTCATTGTATGTATCATGTCCATGTCAGTTGTAAATTGTGTATTACATGGCCATATTGTAAATTAGATGTAAATCTAAATATGTAACCCTGTCTAAATATAAGATATTATTATTATACAAATGTTTCGACATTGGTACTTATTTTAACTGTATACAGTAAGTAAATGTGTGTTCTGACAAAATAACTGTATATGGAATTGTGCATACTCTGTAAACAGTAATGAAAGAACGTGTCTTTTGTCATCAATGATGTACATGTATTGACCGCATCCTGTTTTGTTGTGGTGTATGAGGTATACAACTCAATGGGTCTTCAGACAAGCACTTCGTATCAAAGTGTGTTCTAGTCAACGAATGGTGGTGTATACCTTGTTTACAGCAATTAGAATGCGCGGTGTTCTGACATTAGAACTGTATATAACCCTGAGTGCAGTAATCAGATTGCTTGTGGTTTGACATCATAACTGTATATAACCATGCATGCAGTAATCAGATTGCTTGTGGTTTGACATTATAACTGTATATAACCCTGTATGCAGTTATCAGATTGCTTGTGGTTTGACATCATAACTGTATATAACCATGCATGCAGTAATCAGATTGCTTGTGTTTTGACATCATAACTGTATATAACCCTGTATACAGTAATGAGAGTAAGTATGTTCTGACATTAGAACTGTGATTTACCCTGTATACAGTAATACATTTGTAATAATGTGTGGGCTCTAACCTAACACAGAACAATATAAACCCTGCATACAGTTTTATAAATCTGTGGGTTCTAACATAACACAGAACTGAACTGTATGTGTTGGTTCTACATGTAG
>NW_018474868.1:0-924 GCF_002113885.1 Mizuhopecten yessoensis
TAGTGTACCGTGATTAAGTGTACCGTGATTTAGTGTACCGTGATTGCACTGTTTGGTCTGAAGAATTCTGCTGGTGTTCCGAGGGTGACTTTAACCACGTGTTAAAACAACTTTGACATTAGGCGTGCTTACTGGAGAACATGTTTAATGGCACCGAGTACAATATTGTTCATAGACATAATTGTGGGAACCGAAAAATATCGAAACTAAAACTTAAACCGGTAAAGTGTACATAAAAACTGTTTAAACCTAGTTCTTATCTTTACCACACGATGTAGATTTACTGGATGATAATACGGCTGGCAGGCATGCCGTTCACAATGAACTATGTTATGCAATTTCTTTCGAAAGCTAATGAAGTGAAGAGTTTCTATTAAGGTCACCCATATCTCCCGCTTACAGGGTTAACATTCCGATCAAAGGTCGGTATTGTAGGTGGCAAAACAGAAATGCCCGAGATGCAGCACTAACAAGATGGATTTGTCTAACACAATAGCTCCAAGTTGCCAAGAGAAAGATACGACATCCACTACAATGCTGCTGGTGGATTTGGCTGACCGATGAACTGACATAAGTGGATTACATACGCATAAAGATCCGGGTATTTCTGTCGGTGGTGTTGAGGTCACTGAAATAAGGACGTACCTCGAGTTCACAATACATCACAGATTCGCATACATCAGTATAGCCCTATAACATATATTACTTCACACAGAAATGTATTTGATACTGAAACAGGTAAACGAAACAAATCCCTCAGTCAACACGGATTATATCACATTGGTAACTACCTACTTTGTATTCAACAAAGGACTAAACTAAAACCAATGTACGAGGAAGTCTTTCCCGGCGTTATTCCGTGTTAATACGTCATTTTCGTTGTAATCGCCGTACAGCCTGTGTACTGTAAAGATACTGGAGGGA
>NW_018474869.1:0-924 GCF_002113885.1 Mizuhopecten yessoensis
ACCGTATGTGATCTGTGCGTGCATTTGTTGGTTTTCAACAGAACTTACATGTTGAAATGCTGCCGACGTCATCTGGAAGCCACTAAAAGGTGTTTTTATGACAAAACTGGCGTCAATAGAAGGATTGTAGCTGACTGAAAGGTCATATTCTCCCTTTTGACCACCCACTGCAATTGAGGATCGGCTGTTCAGACTTCTGTCGTTCTTGCTTAAAGCAAAGTTGAATTTAGACAATTTGAATCCATTGAATGGTGTCTTCACAGTTAGGGAATATGATATATCTCCTTGTGTTGTCATTGTGGAGGCAACTGAAATTTCCTTGCCATAATCAATCGAAGCAGAACATTGAAGGTTTCCATTTTGCATGACATGAGAGACGGTCATTCCAATTTGTTCATATCCAGTAAAGGGGGTCTTCACTACAACATTAGCTTGTATACGATTACCAAATCTGACGTTGACATCTAATTCGATTTTGTCACTGCTCGGAGCTATCGCTTCAGCATGAAAAACAAAATTCGTTTTACGCACACTGACAGTGTATGCTGCAGAGAAGGTTTCGTAGCCGGTGATTGGAGTCTTGACAATGAGATGACATTCTCTCAAAGACAAGGAAACATCAGCTTCAAATTTCTCGCCAGGATTATAAGAAAGTTCAAATTGAGTTGAAGCATTATCAGAAGAGACGTCAGTTGTAAATGAGGTTGACATACGTCTGTATCCTTGGAATGGTGTTTGAACAGTCAAGTGCCCAGCCATTGCAGAAATAGAGATGTCAATCTCAAATTTCTCTCCCTGTTTGTGCGATACTTCAACGCAACCCGAAATACTTCTTTCGGTGATTTCCTGTCGGTAGGCGGACGATAGAACTTCAAATCCAGTGAAAGGTGTCCTCAGGACAATGCTTCCTTCTCTAAATGAAAG
>NW_018474870.1:0-925 GCF_002113885.1 Mizuhopecten yessoensis
GGGTACGAGGTGGTGTTAGTATGATATCTAACAAATACGCTCAAGTTAACAATCCTTAGATTCCAGAAACGTATGACCTCTCCCAACCACACTCGTATATCATGTATACGGATTGTAATAACTTGTACGGGAAGGCCATGTCGGAATCGCTACCCGTGGGAGGGTTTCAATGGGTTGAAAGCCCACAATCATTTGACATATCCAAAATCACCAGACGAACTTCACGACGGTCATTCCGATTACCCCCTCGCTCCGGAACGAAAAAAAATCCCCGACATAAACTTGTCACCGACCAGTAAACAACTGTGGGAAACGTTACATCCTGTAACCCCAAACACACCGATGACAAATTACAACGGTGCGTACCGACAGCAAAACTGATTCCAACACTGGAACGCAAGACGAAGTACATCTGTCATTATTGAAATCTACAGTTGTACTCGGAATTGGGTCTAAAAGTCACCAAAATCCACAGAATCCTAGAATTCAAACAAAAACCATGGTTACGCCTATACATACAATTCAACACGTCCAAAAGAGCGTCGTGTAAGAACGAGTTCGAGAAAAAAATCTTTAAACTCATGAATAATGCCGTGTTCGGTAAGACGATGGAGAACGTGCGATCTAGAGTCGATATTAAGCTGGCACACACGGACAAAAGGTTCAAAAAGTACGTGGCAAGACCTTCTTTTCAACGGTTTACCATCTTTAACGAAGACTTGGTAGCCATTCAAAACGATAATCAAACAAGTATTGAACAAACCCGTGTATGTAGGGCAGACCATTCTAGATCTGTCGAAATGTATCATGTATGAGTTTTATTACAAGTAGCTAAAACCGAGGTATGGAGATGGAATAAAGTTACTCATGACGATCACAAACAGTCTATTGTACCACGTCCAATGTCCAGACGTCTATGACGGAC
>NW_018474871.1:0-925 GCF_002113885.1 Mizuhopecten yessoensis
CCTCATCCTCATCCTCATCATCATTGCCTTATGAATCTTCATCATCATCAAATACAACACCTCTGCGTATTTACGAACAAAACATTGCACATCATCTCGAACCAATAGACAAGGGGGATTAACATCGCACCTCATTTTGATAGACATATCTTAAATTATTCATGAAACTTTACCTACATCCGGCATATTACTGTATTTCGTGTCCGGATGAGATACATCATGGTAGGATTTCGTCTATGTAGCACTCTGAGGATCTATCATTGGTCGGAAGAGGCACACCTCCAATAGACTAACAGTTTACCTCGACAGCAAATGTATTTGCTAATTGCGAGTTGTGTGAGAGACCGGACCGGGACAGTCTACGAACTGTATAGATATGACACCTGTCGCCGCCATTGTTTCTGAACGTGATGTAGAAATGAGAGGAGGTCACGTTTTACTGTAACAGAAAAACATCATACAGAATTACCTACTAACAAAACAATTTATGCAGCCACACTGTAGGAAATGACCTAACGCTGTAACGTCGTACTAACCCCTAACGACCAAGAGCACCGCAGCATTTCCTACTCATACTGTACATTGAATTTCAACTGGGCATCCTTCAGGGTCATACAGATAAAAGCACCTTTAATGCTTCACGCAATTCGACTTAGTCAAACGTGTATGATATATAGACACAGTACAGATTTTACAATATCATTGACAATGCATATTTTAGCTCATCATGGCTCAGCACTGGTTTTTCAAGGTAAATGTGTTTATTGAAAAAATAAAATCCTTTCTGATAATCGGTCCTGTCAGTTCCTTATGATCAGGATGAAGGTATTGTTATCCTCACACATATGCTCTCGGAATCGATATCGCAACCATGTGCAGTTTTTTAAGTACGAGAGCAAAAAAGCGAATATAGTATCGAAGTGTG
>NW_018474872.1:0-925 GCF_002113885.1 Mizuhopecten yessoensis
AAACATGTAAACCTACACTATGTAATAAAGATGTAAACCTACACTGTGTTATGAACATGTAAACATACACTATGTAATAAACATGTAAACCTACACTATGTTATAAACATGTAAACCTACACTATGTAATGTAAACCTACAATATGTTATAAACATGTAAACCTACACTATTTAATGTAAACCTACACTATGTAATACACATGTCTACCTACAATATGTAATGTAAACCTACACTATGTAATACACATGTCTACCTACACTAGTAATGTGAACCTACACTATGTAATAAACATGTAAACCTACACTATGTAATAAACATGTAAACCTACAATATGTTATAAACATGTAAACCTACACTATGTAATGTAAACCTACACTATGTTATAAACATGTAAACCTACACAATGTAATGTAAACCTACACTATGTAATACACATGTCTACCTACACTATGTAATGTAAACCTACACTATGTTATAAACTTGTCTACCTACACTATGTAATACACATGTCAACCTACACTATGTAATAAACATGTAAACCTACACTATGTAATAAACATGTAAACCTTCACTATGTAATACACATGTGAACCTACACTATGTAATAAACATGTAAACCTTCACTATGTAATAAACATGTAAACCTTCACTATGTAAGATACATGTGAACCTTCACTATGTTATAAACTTGTCTACCTACACTATGTCATACACATGTGAACCTACACTATGTAATAAACATGTAAACCTACACTATGTAATAAACAGGTAAACCTTCACTATGTAATACACATGTAAACCTTCACTATGTAATAAACATGTAAACCTACACTATAGTAATAAACATGTCAACCTCCACCATGTAATAAACATGTAAAGCTACACTATGTAATAAACATGTAAACCTACACTATAGTAATAAAC
>NW_018474873.1:0-925 GCF_002113885.1 Mizuhopecten yessoensis
CATACCTAATTTATCTATCTTTATTGATACAGCCAGTTTTATCACTAACCTCATCAATGTTAATATAGTAATACAGCAAGTTTGATCACATACCTCATCAATGTTACTATATTGTTACAGCCAGTTTTGTCACATATCTCATGATTCTAACTACAGTAATCAGACAGTTTGATCACATACCACATAAATGTTACTATATTGATACAGTCAGTTTTATCACATACCTGATGATTCTGACTACAGTCATACAGCCAGTTGCATTACATACCTGACTTATTTATCTTTATTGATACAGCCAGTTTTATCACAAACCTCATCAATGTTAATACATTAATACAGCAAGTTTGATCACATACCTCATCAATGTTACTATATTGTTACAGCCAGTTTTATCACATACCACATAATTGTTACTAAATTGATACAGCCAGTTGCATTAAATACCTGATGATTCTAACAATAGTGATACAGTCAGTTTGATAACATTCCACATAAATGTTACTATATTGATACAGCCAGTTTTATCACATACCACATAATTGTTACTAAATTGATACAGCCAGTTGCATTAAATACCTGATGATTCAAACAATAGTGATACAGTCAGTTTGATAACATACCACATAAATGTTACTATATTGATACAGCCAGTTTTATCACATATCACATACATTTTACTATATTTATACAGCCAGTTCCATTGAATACCTGATGATTCTAACTACAGTGATACAGCCAGTTTATCACATACCACATAAATGTTACTATATTTATACAGCCACTTTTATTACAAACCTGATGATTCTAACTACAGTGATACAGACAGTTTTATCACATACCTTATACATGTTACTCTATTGATACAGCCAGTTTCATTAAACAGCTGATATTTCTAACTACAGTCATACAGACAGTTTTATTACAT
>NW_018474874.1:0-925 GCF_002113885.1 Mizuhopecten yessoensis
TACGCTATGTGTATGTAATCAGGTTGTGTCGTTGTCCCTTCAGTGGGGGCGTAAGAATTGTACCTGCTGCCCCCAATGCATGATCGTAGGAGGCGACTAAATTTGGGATCTTATGTTTTCTCTTCTTTCTAAACAACTTTCTCTTTCTTAATGTCTCTCTTGACCATGCCTCACTTTTGGCCTTTAGTTGAGCGTTCGCCCCTGTGATGAAGGCTTTGGGTTCTGTCCCCTGGCCGATACATACCTGAGTCTGTAAAAATGATAGTTTCCACTCCTGCTTAACGCTCAGCAATTTAGGAATGGGGTGTCCTGCTTGGTGTCTTCGGCAGTATGTTTCGGTGAGATAGCACTATAAAGTCGGCATCAGTTCCAAGCTATCAAAAGGAGACAAACACGAACATATCGCAGGCTCCCAAAACACACACGCATACACTACACGCATGCATCTTGCACACATGGGAGGCCGTCATTAATTCGCCATAGCTGTTGATAGGACGTTAAACAATACTAAACCAAACCGAATTGTACATTCCTGTCTACTGTATGGGTAAAAAACCGATAAGCTTTGGCATTGTAAAGTATTAGTGAGGTTTCAGTTTTACTACAACCCTGGCTTTGTTAATTATACATCTGTCAACACTGCATGTGTTCTGTCATTTCACTCGGAGTACATTATGTGCGTTATGTCGTTAACAACTGCCGTTCTTATTGCTTATATCACCTTTGGAACGACACTTAAAAGGCTAAGAACACATTCTTATGGCACATTTATATATAAACATTATTTCCCTCTCACTTGACAAATACACTACATATATATATTGTAGAAATATTTCCCTGTCTGACTCGAGGGCAAAGACCGGGGGATTCCACTGTCTATAATACATTTGTAGGCGTGCAGTTGTTGCGGGATTTCCGAGTTTGA
>NW_018474875.1:0-925 GCF_002113885.1 Mizuhopecten yessoensis
TGCTGGGTTTTCTCTGACGTCATCACGATTATCTGGTCACACGATTTGTGTAAACGACAATGATAACAGCCACGTGCAGCACATGAGTCTTCAGTAAGTATTCAACCTTTCCAATATGGTATTGTACTGATTCAGAAAGGAATAATAATAACATTTCGTGTGGCCTACTGACTGACTCCAATTACAAACCCTAGACTATCACTATGTTATTCGGCTTTTATTGCAAAAGAAAATGCGTTACAGCATCCACGTTATCCAGGGGTTACGCTCACTTTCGCTCTCTGCACCCTTGGAACATGTCATAGCAAAATTGAAGGCACGAAAATAGCTGTATGATTGGTCTCGGGTAAAAAAACTCACCAGTCGCTAGACTGATGCCTGTCCTTTAAAGACTACAAAGGAGAAACGCCCGACTTCAAAGCCTGTCAATGTTTACCGTTACGTGACCGCACGATTCTTTTGATGTATATCAAAGGATCAAACTAGTCTTCTTGTCTCATCAATAAAGTGGCGCACACTGAGCCTTCAATTTTGCTGTCATATCCCAGGGGTGCAGAGAGCGAAAGTGAGCGTAACCCCCTGAATATCGAGAATGGCGCTACAGGGAATAGTACGCTTTCGGAGCACCTTACCGTATTTATGAAAGTCTTTAGGAGAATCGTGAAGCCTGATATCGTTTTTCTACTTTACAGTTATTTTTTAATTTGGTAACATCACTTTAGCGAGCAACAGGAAAGTTGCTTTGAACACAGAATCACGCTTACACATGTGAGCGGTTCACGAATACGGGTCCAGGTTTTAATCCCGATCGTCATATGAACTTTCTTATGACGGTATTGTTGACATTTCGGTTAACTCTTGTTGTCGTTTTTAGGACTGGTGACTCAATCGTTGGGGTCAAAAACGTGGACGTTCGTCTATACGA
>NW_018474876.1:0-925 GCF_002113885.1 Mizuhopecten yessoensis
TTTATTACCGTAAATTTGCGCGTTTCGGTACACTTTTTAGCTCACCTGGCCCAAAGAGCTTATGGCATGGTGCGGCGTCTGTCGTCCGTCCGGCGTCCGGCCGTCCGGCGTCAACTTTTTACTTTTAACAACTTCTTCTCAGTAACCAATAGGCCTAGGGTGATGATATTTGGCCAGAAGCATGCTGGAATGAAGGGCTTCCAAGTTTGTTCAAATAAATGATCTTCATTTATTTTCAAGGTCACAGGGGTCAAATACGTTTAAAACCTTTAAACAACTTCTTCTGAATAACTGAGAGGCCTAGGGTGATGATATTTAGCCAGTAACATGCTGGGATGAAGGGCTACCAAGTTTGTTCAAATAAATGACCTTGACTTATATTCAAGGTCACATGGGTCAAATATGTTAAAAATATTTAAACACAGTGGTTAATATATGTTTAAATTAAATGATTTGTTCTGTATAACCAAACGGTACAGGGTGATGATATTTTGCTAGAAGCATACTGGGTTGGAAGACTATAAACTGTTCAACCTAATGTCCTTGTTCGACATTCAAGGTCACGGGCGTCAAATGTTTAAATCTTTTAATAGGTTCTTATGAATCAAACACTGATATTCTGCCTGTAGTGTGAGATTAATACCAGGTGAGCGATTCAGGCCCATTGGGCCTCTTGTTTAGGTAAATATTGTCATGTTGAAAAGGGGTGCACACTACAGCAGTAACAAGTCATTCTTGGGTTATCGTTCTCGAGTTTCAGGTCCGCCATATTGGATTACCTCTCTTTAAATAGTTTTGTTTGGAGTCGTCGGTCAAATATGATAGATTGAAGATAACAAAAACGACATAATTTTTACCTCCTCTAAAATGATTAAAATCTGTAATCTGTTGTCATGACTGCTGATTTGGCGACAAACACTAGCTG
>NW_018474877.1:0-925 GCF_002113885.1 Mizuhopecten yessoensis
ATTATCTAACAGGTAAGGGAGACATATTGAGAGACATGTGAGAATTACAATACACAAGACTCTCTTGGCTGATAGTGACAATTGGGGACAGCGGAAATAAGGAATAGAAACTTGTATTAGAAATAATTCTGAACTTATTTTCTGATATCTTGACTTACTTAACTTGATTCCTTCTCTTCGAGTGAAAAATACGATCATGAACAAGTCCTCTCCATGTGTTCCTGTCCTGGGCTGTACTTGCTGCCTCTTGTCCATGACCCGAATGCTATACTCATTCATTAAAGAGTTTCCAATGCAGAATTATATTAATAATACTTCTGTTTTACGGCAAATATCTTTTTGTAAAAGAAAACAATGTCAGTATTTTTCAATGTATCTTATCTTTTATTCAACATAATCCGAGAACTGATATAATCTTTGATAAAGCACAGAAGACAGCTCCATCAACAAGCTCCAGAAGCCAGCATACAGACAGCTCTGATAACAAGCTCCAGAGGCTGACATACCGAAAGCTTTGACAAGTTCCAAGGGCTGGGCACACAAAGATTTGACAAGCCCAAGGGGCCACTCGGGGAAAAAAGACATCTCCGACAACCCCTTCGCTTAGAGCTTAGACAACACTTATGAAATAGGATAATAGTAAGCAGGATTTCTGACATTTGTAGACACACAGGAATGTTTGCACTTTGATCCCGAAATGAATTGATTGACATTTAAAATAAACATTTCTATCGGTTATATTCACCATATTTATAAACAATGATCACAAACAGAAACAAAATCATGATTTCAAGCATTGTTTTACAGCCTTTAACACACTGTAAAGGCAATCGTAAACAGTAAATGAAAAATAATTATGTAAATATGATTATCAACATAATGTTCATATCATTTGCATGATTTCTAACATAATGTAATACATCAT
>NW_018474878.1:0-925 GCF_002113885.1 Mizuhopecten yessoensis
CTGTATTTATAGAAATAAGATATAAAATAAACATACCATTTGCTTTTCAGACTTAATTCAAACGCGTATCAGTTACAGCCGACGGCATCAGCTGACTACAGACTATAACGCTGTGATGGACAATACGGGTGGTTACCCTCATCTAGATTCTGTATGAGCTTGCCAATGTCGGTCAGATGTTTGTTAAGAAAATTGGGCCAAATATATATGACACCGCTCTTTTTCGGTAAAAATAGATTTATAAAAATGAAGACGGGCCTTCGGAGCGTGTAGACGTACACATGTACCACTGAATTGCATTAGAACACGTCCAGTGCATGTTATAAGTAAGTATTTACGTCAGCGTTGTACAGTATATTTCAGTGGGCCGTGTGTTGTGGAATGTCCCTATATGTGTTGTTCGCTAATGTAAGTGTTGTAGGTCCCTGTCAGTTTTATACGTTTTACGTCAGATTAAATGTTGCGCGTCAATAAGATGTTGTACGTGCATGTAAGGGGTGTACGTGCGTGTAAGTGTGTTCATGCTTGTACGTGTTTTACGTCCCCGTCAGTATCGTATATGTCACTGTAAGTGTTCTGCTTCCATGTAAGTGTTTTACGTCTTCGTTAGTGTTATAGTCCGTTTAAATACTGTACATAAGTGTAAGTGTTGTACGTCCGTGTGTTTTAAGTTAATGTATATATTGTACGGCAGTGTGTTGTACGTCCGTACATTGTATGAGCGATGTGCATCCGATTAAATGCAATTCGTTTGTGTAAGTGGTGCAATTGGTGGGTTCATATCTGTGTAAGTGTGGAATCCGTGAAAGTATTGTAGTCCGTGTTTTCTACGTCTGTGTAAGTGTTGTACACCCGTGCTAGTGGTGTAGTCCGTGTGTTGTACGTCTGTGCAAGTGTTGTACACACGTGTTAGTGTTGTAGTCCG
>NW_018474879.1:0-925 GCF_002113885.1 Mizuhopecten yessoensis
TAAAATGGCACTGTGTCCGTTTAGACCGTTCTAAAATGGCACTGTATCAGTTTAAACGTAGAGTAGATTGAACAAAAATAAATTCTGCTATGGACCTATCATCTCTATTAAGCTGAAGCACCAGTTGACAGTTTACCAGAATGACAGAGAGAAGTCTCCAACAAATGTCTCGCTTTCCCGGACTAGGAATGCTCCATCTCCTAGTGAGGCGTATTCCCGTAGAAGTTCAACGGCTTTGTTCCTGCCTCCTTCTAACTTTCCATGGAACCACCGTTCGCTGAAGTGGAGTTCATCCTGGGGGCGGTCCTAAAAATGTCAGAGGATCACTTTACTATGGTGATGGAAGATAAGAATTGGGTAAGCCATGATAATTTTACTGGTTACCAGGCAACTGTGCATGCATTACATACCATCATGCAAGCTAAATTTACAGCATTTACTGGGATCATTCAGAATACAAATATTTTAATATCATTAAAATGTACATGCATAATTATCCCACAACTTCAACTTCTTTCTTGAAAACCTATTTTTTATTGTAAATTTTATTTCATTTCTTGTGTTTTGGGAGATGACATTCATTATTTACATTTTGTTAATTGTGTGTATAGATTTCATATGTGATAACAGACCTCAATCAAATGTAAAATTACAGGTTTGATTGTACTCCCCCTGCCCCTCCAAACCCTAATACTCCCGAATCTTTACTACTGGATATTAAACTTGTTTTGACCTCTTTGCACAGGAAAACCGATGTCTCTTTTACATCTGACTAAATCTGCCTACCGTAAATTTGCGGGTATAGTGCGCAGGTACGTTTGTGGGGTCAGATTTGAAGAAAAAAATATATTGAAAAATTGAAAAATAATCCTGAAAATAACCGGTATCAAACTGGAAAAGTAGCATCAAAGGTAGCTTGGTGTTT
>NW_018474880.1:0-925 GCF_002113885.1 Mizuhopecten yessoensis
GACTCCAGTGCGCAAGTCTGTGACGTCATGTACTTGTCCTAGGCGAGTCGTCACAATTGACACAGGGCTGATAGGTCATATTACATGGGTTTATATGCAAAAAAATATGACATGGGTTTATTCACTGGATAGCAAAGTGCATTATGTGATAAATTGAATTAGCATTGTTCTGGTCAGTTACAGTTTAAAGATATGGTACACACATATATCACACATTGATCAGATAACTTTCAGAATTTCATTTGAATATAGCTGGATTATTTCAAACATCATCTCCTTCGGATGCTAACAACGTGTACATTATTGATGTATACCTCTCCAGTAATTTATTTGGAGATATACTCTTTATTGACACTATGGCGCCCTAGTTACGCTAAAACAGCTCAACTTAATATATCAATCGATAACGCTTGTCTTTTTTGGATTAAAACAACTATGCAACTGAAAATGCACATATTTGATTGTTATATGTTGTTTAAATGCACATCTAATTTTAAATGTTTCAGATGAATAATTATGAAGATAGCAAAGGTGATGAATAAGTACCAGGTACGATAGAAGACACGTTATCAATTATGATATCAAACATGCGCTGATGATTCGTACCGACGAATCCTCGCTGCACCCTATGGTCGAGTGCCAGCTTCATTTTCATCTCGGTACCCCAATGTAATTATATCAACGATAAAGCGGTTTTGGCCTTCAAACACAAACTAATCGTCTGAAAGCAATATGAGCGTCATACTTTGATTTTTTCATAGATAAAGACTTCAACATGAGATACTAGGAAATCACTGTAGATTGGGTAGAAATCTCAGAAACTCGTCCAGTAATGGTAGCGACATCCATCACAGTTTCTGCTATTCTATAAAGTTGTTTTCAAAGTCAATTTCAAGCTTTTTTCTACATTCATAGCGTGATATAA
>NW_018474881.1:0-926 GCF_002113885.1 Mizuhopecten yessoensis
TGTATAACACAATACAACACACACCGGTAAGTAGGACAGTTATCAGTAGTCATGTATAACACAATACAACATACACTGGTAAGTAGGACATTTATCAACAGTAATGTATAACACAATACATCATACACTGGTAAGTAGGACAGTTATCAACAGTAATGTATAACACAATACATCGTACACTGGTAAGTAGAACAGTTATCAACAGTAATGTATAACACAATACAACCCACACCGGTAAGTAGGACAGTTATCAACAGTCATGTATAACACAATACAACACACACCGGTAAGTAGAACAGTTATCAACAGTCATGTATAACACAATACATATAAACCGGTAAGTAGGACAGTTATCAACAGTAATGTATAACACAATACATCACACACTGGTAAGTGGGACAGTTATCAACAATATTGTATAACACAATACATCGTACACTGGTAAGTAGAACAGTTATCAACAGTCATGTATAACACAATACATATACACCGGTAAGTAGGACAGTTATCAACAGTAATGTATAACACAATACATCATACACCGGTAAGTAGGACTGTTATCAAAAGTTATGTATAACACAATACATCATACACTGGTAAGTAGGACATTTATCAACAGTAATGTATAACGCAATACATCATACACCGGTAATTAGGACAGTTATCAACAGTAATGTATAACACAATACGGCATACACCGGTAAGTAGGACTGTTATCAAAAGTTATGTATAACACAATACCTCATACACTGGTAAGTTGGACAGTTATCAACAGTAATGTATAACACAATACATCATACACCGGTAATTAGGACAGTTATCAACAGTAATGTATAACACAATACAGCATACACCGGTAAGTAGGACAGTTATCAAAAGTTATGTATAACACAATACATCATACACTGGTAAGTTGGACAGTTATC
>NW_018474882.1:0-926 GCF_002113885.1 Mizuhopecten yessoensis
ACACTTATTAATAAAAGATCATGTACGTGTTATAGATATTAAATAATGAACACGAGGAGTTTTGTACCGTGAACTATTCGTATATAACAATCCAGAGTTCCTATCAGTAATGCATATTTTCTGCCAAATAAATCAATCAATTTAGGTAACAGGAAATTACCAAAATGATTAACATAGTTAATTCTGTGTGCAATGGGCCCTAACCAGAACGAATAGAAGAAAACACCAGATGATTCAGGGAGCCGATATAAGTATATTTACTCGACCATGCGATGGTATACATCAGGGCTATTCTGGCTCTTTTATAATGTATTCAGAGCAATTGAAAACACTTTCTGCTCTGAATAGGTTCATTTAGAGACATTACATAAAATATGAATTGTACGTGGAAATTATCGCAAGTGGCAATGTTGGTGNGTAATGGCGATGAGGAAATTTTCGCTTTGGCAATGTTTCTGAAAAAGGTTATTCTAATTTTCTACCACAATAGGTGGGTGTTATTCAACTTCCAAGGCATCAATTAATCATTACAACTGTTGTATAACATATTGTTTATACCACACGTGGTAAAAACTCTAAACGCGTTTTGATTGGCCGATACGATGAACTTTGACCGGGATTCCTTTAAATGGACAATTTGGCGGGAAAGCCGCTTCATGCGGTGGCAGAAATGATGATACACAGAAAGTAGTTCGTCATTGTTTTTGTGATAATACATTTCTTATGCTGGTTTCCATGAATTTATTGCTTTGAAGACAATACATTTGTTACGTACTTGTTATGATTTGTAATTCTTACGCCCTACCTGCAGGGACGAGAATGTCTGGAATGTGTTAACTAAGCCTAACTTTACCGTCACCAACTTTGCAACTATTCATGTTTTTTTTGGTCGGTAACAATTCGTCCAGTTTTAACTAGGGCCTCGT
>NW_018474883.1:0-926 GCF_002113885.1 Mizuhopecten yessoensis
AACTTTATTAAAATTATAGGGTAAATGTAATCAACAATTAACTTTGTATTATACTTTTTTTTTTTTCCAGCGAGGAGGAACTCTATCGGCTCCTGCATTGAAAACTAACTTTACTATAAATTTCAACACCACAGTCTTCAGACGGATTCTGCAGACGATGCTATCAGACCGTTACCAAGTTTCAAGTTTTATTCGAACTTTAGGCCATTGGCCCATCAGTATACAATACATATTATACACAAATCATGGACAATGTACAGATAATGAAGACAATCATATTCCATTATAATACCCTTAATTTGATTGCCTCATAGATGAATTTTCCTAGTATACACAATGCTTTAATATTATGGACACTCAATAACTGAACGGCTTTAAACACAGATGGTTTTTTGCAATAATAGCTTTTGATAAAACGTTACGACGCCCATATATCTTATCTTGAAGTGCCATGAGGTTATATTGAATTCTCGGTTTCAATGAATAGGTTATAAGCTACAAAGGAGGCTTTTTCACGTAGAAACACCTTACATTTCTTAATAACTCCTGCTTTTGTGCTAGCTCCCAGTCTTCATTCAGTTTCACCTAATTTCAATTTGTGTCCAACAAGTGCATGTGATTTGGCGGGATCATGGACCAATTAATGTATCCTTCACAGAAATTCAATAACTGAAATGAATTAATTATTAAAGTTTTATGACAAAATACAAACAATTTCTGTTTTTTTCCTCTTATTTATGTGACATTCACTGGCCTTCTGCATCCCAACTAACAGGCCTTCTCCATCCAAACAGGTTGCTAGATGTCAAGTGACAAGACAAAAAATGCCATCTGATGAAGTGAAAAAGAAATTATAAGAGAACTAAACATACAGTTTGGAACAAACTTTACTTGGTATATAGTGCTTTATAGTGCACGTGAAGTGA
>NW_018474884.1:0-926 GCF_002113885.1 Mizuhopecten yessoensis
CCAGACACTCATCACCAACACAACTCACCAGGCACTTATCATCACTACGACTCAACAGACACCAGCCAACACCACAACTCACCAGACACTCATCACCAACACAACTCACCAGGCACTTATCACCACTACGACTCAACAGACCCCAGCCAACACCACAACTCAGCAGACACTCATCACCAACACAACTCATCAGACACTCATCACCATCACAACTCAGCAGACACTCATCACCACTACAACTCAACAGACACTCATCACTACCACAACTCACCAGACACTAATCACCACCACGACTCAACAGACACCAGCCAACACCACAATTCAGCAGACACTCATCATCAACACAACTCTTCAGACACTAGTCAACACCACAACTCACCAGACACTTATCACCACAACTCACCAGATTCTAATTATCTAATCATCACCACAACTCACCAGTCACTATAATCACCACCACAACTCACCAAACACTAATCACCACTACAACTCACCAGACACTCATCACCAACACAACTCACCAGACACTTATCATCACCACGACTCAACAGACACCAGCCAACACCACAACTCAGCAGACACTCATCACCAACACAACTCATCAGACACTCATCACCACCACAACTCAGCAGACACTCATCACCACTACAACTCAACAGACACTCATCACTACCACAACTCACCAGACACTAATCACCACCACGACTCAACAGACACCAGCTAACACCACAATTCAGCAGACACTCATCACCAACACAACTCTTCAGACACTAGTCAACACCACAACTCACCAGACACTTATCANACTAATCACCACCACAACGCAAGAGACACTACTCATCACCACAACTCACCACACACATATCACCACAAAAATTTATCAGACACCAGCCAACACCACACCTCACCACACACTTATCACCACC
>NW_018474885.1:0-926 GCF_002113885.1 Mizuhopecten yessoensis
GCCAACTTTCTTGGCATTTTTCTTTTACCTGATATTAATAATACTTAACTTCACAATTTACAAACCATCCATTACATCAATATTACCAAACTTATCTGACCACCAGTTAAAACTGACTTTGGAAGTAACAGTTTGTCATGGTGATACATTTAGCATTAACATTTATTTTCAAATAAAAACTACTCAGTACAAACACTGTTAAGTAATAAAAGTATATTATGTTAGTGGTGTTAGTTATAACATGCTATCTTTATAATGGGTACTTGAAACAGTTTATCATACACTGAACATTTTCTTGTGTCCACATCTTATTAGAATTATTACAGACTTCACAGTTTCTTATTTTATGATGATTACCAGGGTATAGATAGGTAGAATTGACCCATTTTTTAATCTTCTCCCTTTTTTCTTCAACAAACCTTCATGGTCCAATGAATTTCTCCTGATATTACTGTGTACACCCATTAATGACTTTTACAATAAATACATTTATAATAATTTATCTGTTTACTCAAAATTCTAAATTAAATTAATTACCATTCAAAATATTATAAGCAAACTGATAACATAATGCCAAACAAAATGAGATTCAATACATCATGAAATTACATGCAAAAGTTGGAAAGCAATTTATAAGACATATTTTCATTACTTCAATATTTTTCCTAGGAAAATTTTCAATAAATTGAAATCATGTACACCTATACTCATACAAAATATCATGGGAAATTGTAGTGGGTGGATAGTGGTTTGTTCTAATGTTTTTTGGTTAATTGGTTCATAATGACACTATCTGGATTAAATCTGCATTCCAAACCTCTTCAGCATGCCATTTTTAATTCTTATCTTTCTTTCATATGCATATGAACTTAACAATAACAAAAATTTAGAACATGAACTACATGCAAATGTTTGATACCTTATTA
>NW_018474886.1:0-926 GCF_002113885.1 Mizuhopecten yessoensis
CTGTTGAAGATGTACATGATACTGTTTGTACAGTGTGTGTGTCGTTTTTCTGTTGTAGATGTATATGATACTGTTTGTACAGTGTGTATGTGCTCTTTCTGTTGTAGATGTACATGATACTGTTTGTACAGTGTGTGTGCTCTTTCTGTTGTAGATGTACATGATACTGTTTGTACAGTGTGTGTGTNTGTAGATGTATATGATACTGTTTGTACAGTGTGTGTGTGCTCTTTCTGTTGTAGATGTACATGATACTGTTTGTACAGTGCGTGTGTCCTCTTTCTGTTGTAGATGTACATGATACTGTTGGTACAGTGTGTGTGTCCTCTTTCTGTTGTAGATGTATATGATACTGTTTGTACAGTGTGTGTGTGCTCTTTCTCTGGGAGCTGGCACCTATAGCAAGTAAGTAAAAGTAAACATGTAGACAATTTAAATGTGGTGTAGATGTGGTTTTGTGGTACAATAAAGGTGTGCTGTATTAAGGTGTAGTAATGTGGTTTTGTGGCACAGTATATATCTACTTTATTGAGGTGTAGTAATGTGACGTATATGTGGTTTTGTGGTATTGTATAGATGTACTGTACTGAGGTGTAGTAATGTGGTTTTGTGGCACCGTATAGATCTACTGTATTGAGGTGTAGTGATTTGGTGTAGATGTAGTTTTGTGGTACAGTATAGATGTACTTTACTGAAGTGTAGTAATGTGTTGTAGATGTGGTTTTGTGGTACTGTATAGATGTACTGTACTGAGGTGTAGTAATGTGGTGTAGATGTGGTTTTGTGGCACAGTATAGATCTACTTCATTGAGGTGTAGTAATGTGACGTATATGTGGTTTTGTGGCATTGTATAGATGTACTGTATTGAGGTGTAGTAATTTGGTGAAGATGTGGGTTTGTGGTACAGTATAGATGTTCTGTATTG
>NW_018474887.1:0-926 GCF_002113885.1 Mizuhopecten yessoensis
TTGTCTGTATCGCCAGAGTACATCAATGATGGAAATTAATTTCAGCATTATCTTTTTTACTAGAATTAGGCAAGAAATTGTATTCAAATGATTTCTCCGGGAACACAAAAGTACACTTTAGGAAGCAAACAATTAAGTATTTAGAACTCTTTCTCAAGAAAGCTTGCAATTCAAAAGAAATGTTAGTTTTGACCCCTGGGTAATTAAACTCGACAAAAACTAACTGCTCTGTAAATGATGCTATATGATGTACCTTATACATGACATTAGACGATAGTACAGGCCTACCTCAGGTGGAGGGACTGGCAGTTTTAGTTGTTCCTCTTTGAGAAGATAGGGCTGTGATGTATAATATCCTACCAGGAGGCACAGCGTCTCAAATCTCCGGCCCCCAATGTAGTAATCACCACAGATAGCAGATATCCTGTCAACAAAAAGCATAACAACATGATTATATCTTATCTTCGTTGAGGCTGTCTCTAGATTTAACAACAGTTTTATAGCATATGTGGTGCAGGAAATACTCAATGGAAGTACATTGTATCTGACTCCTTGTATTATTGCGTAAGTAAGTGATGTCTCATCAGTTCCTATTGTTGTCTTCAAGTTCAAGTTTTAACTCTGTCTGTATTTCTTGGCATACTGTTTTTTCAATTTTACAATATTGTTTAAAGCTACTTATTTTTCAGGGAATAGATATCATATAAACGAACACAGAAAAAAGTAAATATTTTCTGTAAACATTTTTTTATTTGGGACACTGATAATGAATATTTTTAATCTTTAACAGTTGCGGACTTGGATTCTTTTCTAAGAAGCAACTTAACCTAGTAAACTGATTCAATCAACCAAAAGTACAAACCCTAACATTGACTCCATACTGAAATATGACCACATTTGAGCAACATGATTGAGACAGTGATACA
>NW_018474888.1:0-926 GCF_002113885.1 Mizuhopecten yessoensis
CATATGATATAATTCGTCGATCACCGTGTTCATCTTCCTGAACTAGAACTGCCCCTAGGCCTACTGGACTCGCATCCGCAATGATTTGAGTTTTCGCGCCAATGTTGAAATATCCTAGAGTTTCTGTACTCGCTAGTGCTTTCTTGAGTTCTTGAAATGCTACCTCCTGTTCAGATTTCCACTCAAACTTGTGATCTTGACGCGTCAACTTCCTTAATGGTTCACTGAGGGTCGCCAAATCTGGGATAAATCGACCTGCAAAGTTGACCAATCCGAGGAAACTCCGAATTTCTGTTGCGGTTTCAGGTTGTCTAGCATTCAATATGGCCTCCACTTTGTTATCCGATAAACCAATTCCTTTTGCAGACAGGACATGCCCCATGAATTCAATCTTTGGGAGCTTGAATTTACATTTGTCATAGTTCAAGGTTAAACTTCGTTCCTCAAGTACACTCAAAACTTTGTGTAATCTTATGTTGTTTTCCTCATTTGACACACCGTGTACTACAATGTCATCGAAAATACTCTCGACCCCATCACATTTGTCCAACACTTGCCTCATGATACGATTGTACATTTCTGGTGCACAACTTACTCCAAACAGTAATCTCTTGTATTGGTACACTCCTTTGTGTGTAATAAAAGCAGTTATTTCCCTTGACTTGCTTGCCAACTCAATTTGATGATATGCGTTGTTTATATCCAGCTTTGTAAACACCTGGCTTCCATTTAAGTTTTGGAGAACTTCATCGACAGTGGGAATTTGATATCGCTCTCTCACAACAGCTCGGTTTGCCTGCCTCATGTCTACACATAGACGTATATCTCCCTTTTGCTTAGGAACGACTACTACAGGCGAGATCCATCTAGATGGTCCTTGAACAGGTTCAATAATATCGGCGTCCTGAAGTTCTTGTAGTTTGTTT
>NW_018474889.1:0-926 GCF_002113885.1 Mizuhopecten yessoensis
GGTAACTCGTGCGCACGGATTAGTAAATGTTTTACCATGTCCCTTACGGCCTTAGAGGAAATCGAATTTTGCTGACAGCAAAAATCTGTTATAACACAACACATACCTCAAATGTATCAATAAATGGATTATTGATTGATCCAAAACCAGCATTATTATCACCGACAGCTGCTACATTCTGTCAGTAGAGTCCTCGTTCAAAATTTCCCACCTGAGCGACGCCATATTTTGTTGGTTATTCTGGTTATAGAGTGACTAATGAACAAATTGTACAAATCCGAACCAAAACGGAATAGTAAATTCTTATGTAAAAGAATTCCGGACAGCTGCTTTTTGTTGTTAGCCACTTTTCAAAAATGACCGCCGCAAATTTTGATGAGCAGACGACAGGTCGTCTGAATGTTTGTATAGAGTGAGAAAATATATGGAATAAGCATGTTCATGATAAAGACTTTTTAAAAATGGCGCCGCAAAGGATTTCACCAGCAGACGTCCGGACAAAATGTGGAATTTTTCTAAATGTAAAAAACGTCACATAGGTCTCATGTGGATTATTTCACTACAAAACTTGTTTTGCATCCGAAACATTTGGAATTTTGAAGATATCTCTTTTGCTATTTTTTTTTATTAATATTATATTTATAATGATTAATTATTCTTTCAATATATAGCTTCCGCCGCGAACTTGTCCTGACGTTTTCTCAGAGATGACAGGACAGAACTTAAAGAAACTTTGCAAACATATAAGCAATTAGATTAGCACGAGGAGGGGTGCATATGGGGGTTTATATTTCGATCGGACAAAAAACATGGCCGCCACGAACTTTTGAAATTTTTACAATAAGTACTTGTTACATTTGTGTTGCAGTCCCTCTAGATGGCAGTACCAACTCAAAATGTTGTTATGATTTAATAAAAGCAAGTGT
>NW_018474890.1:0-926 GCF_002113885.1 Mizuhopecten yessoensis
ATGGTTCTTTCGTTATGTACTGTAGACAATGTGATCAATACGAAAGCTTAGGGTTTATCAAAAATACTACAGTACAATAAAGAATGTCTTTTGGTATTGTTTTCTTCATTTACAAATGTTTAAAATGTGTTATCTTGCTCAGTTACAAACTAATAGACCTTAATTTCACAAACATAAGCTTCCTTGTTCACATAATTACACACCAGCTCTTTTGAGTATATAGTTTACATGTCCATATCCTATACCGTAAGACTTGTCTGGAGAGATTAACCCCTGATAAACCTACCTTATATGTTTTTCGGGTTAAAACCCTGATCTGAGCTTACAGTATGCTTTTCGTAATTTATACCTGATTGATATGTATTAATTGAGTTAACATATAGTTTTTCTTTCGTACAATTCAACCTCCGTTCGTCCCGTTGCACGCTTATGTCCGCACTAACGTACACATGTGGTATGAACAAATATACAGAACTTTGAAATAATAGCATAAATATATAATTTCTGGTAAGTATATTTTACATTATGTCTTATTTTAAAATGCATATTACACATGTACAGTATTACAAATGTAAAACTATAAACTGTCAGTTATGGCTCTCTGGTAAAAGAACATGCAAACAACATTTGGAATAATGACCGTAAGGTGTGCTTGACCTGGGTTCGAAACAGCTATTTTATCGGTGATATGATGTTTCCTTATTGTTTGTTAATTGCGTTAGAGTCACTTACGGCATATTCACACCACATGCTCGATACCCAGGGGTTATGTTCACTTTCGTTCTCTACACCCCTGGAATATGTCATAGCAATATTGAAGGCATGCGGCTAGCTATTCAATTGGTGTCAGGTAAAAAAACCTGACAAATCATTTGCAGATGACAGAGGAGCGACGCCCGACTTCAAAGCCAATAAGTTTTACCGTT
>NW_018474891.1:0-926 GCF_002113885.1 Mizuhopecten yessoensis
TTTTTTATATATATGTAGCTGCGGTAAATAAGTCGCAGTCATGACTTGAATAACAACCTGTATCACCAAACATATTATAAAGGAAACTATAGAGGAAAGAAACGGTAACATGTACGCTAATGGATTTATTTCGTTACTGTACAATACGATGCAATATAACAACTAAATTACACCCCGTATGCTCCAAAAAGAGACGTTATATGGTGCTGACTAGCCTGTATTCGAGTTTCTTTTATAGTACGAAACTAAGTGAATATACTAATATTCCAATTCTTGATTTACGACACAAAACCATGCTTTAAGATAACAACAATCAGCAATAGCCATTCTTTACAGTTTTGCAAACAACGTGACCTTTCTGTTGAGGAACCGTTTTATATTTCTCAATATGTCTTATGAAATTAGATCGTTATGGGACAGCAAAGCACAGCTGATAATGTACCAGTCAATTGACTAACAGTCGTAGGTTTGATTTCCAGAGGCAGAACGATGCTGTTGTCATCTTGAACAAGAAAGTTTACCACAGTTGTCCAACACTATCTGCCAAGGATGGATTATTTGATGGTGTTCGTTTTGTATTTCAGTTTCAGAGTTGTTGTAGTTTAGAGGTGAAGCATTAAACAAGAGCCGATGGAATTACGGACTCATCACAAGCAGAACATCTATACATCATCCTATACACATATGCGCACACATTCGCACATATATTGAAAGGGTTCATGTCGTAAAAACCTCAATACACGGCTGCCATTCCGTAAAAACACTTTAAATAAATGCTTTTAGATACACAAGGGCTATTTACAAATGCTTTATAATACAATTATATTGTAATAAACAGTGTGTTGATATACAGATCCACCTGATACTGACCCCGTCGTGTTCGGCTATGATGGTTCTACAATGTACATGGGCGACTCTGTGACACT
>NW_018474892.1:0-927 GCF_002113885.1 Mizuhopecten yessoensis
ATCTTGTGTCACTATTATGACATACATATTTTTGTTGTTCCATGTCGTGTGGCCATTATGTCATTCATATCTTTGTTCCAAATTGTGTGATCATTATTACATACAAATCTTTAGTCCAAGTTGTGTGACCATTATTACAAACACATCTTTGGTCCAAGTTGTGTGATCATTATTACATACACATCTTTGGTCCAAGTTGTGTGACCATTATTACATTCACATCTTTGGTCCATGTTGTGTGACCATTATTACATACATATCTTTGGTCCAACTTGTTTGACCATTATTACATACAAATCTCTAGTCAAAGTTGTGTGACCATTATTACATTCATATCTTTGGTCCAATTTGTGTAAACTACTTATATATTCACTTATTACAACATCTTGTTCAAACCTTTTGCAACAGTTCAAACCTTTTCCAACAGTCAAAAATAGCAACACCTTAAATAACTTTGCATTTGAGCTGACCAAGGTATATAAATCGTCATATATTTGTTTACATGACCAAATTGTTATGATTGCCTTACTGTCTAATAATTATGCAATAATGCAAACATTTACACAAACACTCTTAAATGCAAGGAAATTTGTTGTTGTCCTGAATTTCTACTATAAATAAACCCCAGTAACATACAATGTCTCAACGGCTTGTTTCCAAATCCCTCTTATTTTATAAAAAAAATATGTGGATAAGAATGTTGTTGGAAGGATAATAGTTTGTTTCTTGATAGTACTGATATATTTCACCTGTGGTTAACTGTTCTAAAAAAGGTACATGTATTGAGAGAACAATTCTTAGATTATACAGTATCTGAAGCAATGTAAAATTGTGGCAATCAAATAAACCAATGTATTAATCCATTAACATGTAACAGGCAGCTGGTTCTTTATCATTTCTCTTCATCAATCATTTCACAACTCTGAA
>NW_018474893.1:0-927 GCF_002113885.1 Mizuhopecten yessoensis
AAAAATGCCTTTGTATGCTTGATTCAGCTTCACTTCAATTCACTAATGCTTAAAACTACACAAAAACGTTTAAAAAGCCACATATATAGGTCAATATATAGGTCAATAGCCAGTTACCTGTGGGATGTTTAAAGGGGGGTAATCCGCCCTTTTCACAGGAACTTCACAATTCATCACATATGTGTCAAGTGTGTAATTGGTAAAGTTGATACCAAACAACAAATAATTCACAGGCTAACTCCTGATGCATATAGACTAGATTTCAGTTTGTTTCACTCTGTTCAGCATCATAGTATCACTGTACTGTTTTGTTTTCCACATGCACATGATCTCAATGCATCATATTTCACTGAAAAAGAAATTGTATTCAAGAAAACTACAAACCTATTCAAGTTTTCATTTTTCAGATTACCTCCCTTTGTTGGGTCAAATTTTGGGTTATTTTGTTTTGGTTTTTTTTGTATATTTTTTGTGTGTTTTGATGTGGTAACCATGGTTTTCACAAGTCCCAAATCTGGGGAAAACACCTTTTAAAAAAAATCTGAAATAAATGTATTCAAAGTGTAGTTTATAAATATATATATATATGTAGGTGTGTTGTGCGGGATGAATCCAATAACCATGTTTATCTGAGACATGCCCTTTATTTTTAGGATCCGGCCATTTCTACAGTACTCTGCTACTGTAGCTGCACTCAGATACTCACCGTTAACTCGGCGTTGTCGACGTCATACCATTAGTCTTCGACTACTACTGACGCTTCTACTAATGCTACTGGTACGGACTCCCGGTCTTCTGCACCTCCCTGTCTGTAGCATGCGGGCTGAAGAAAAAATAACTAAGTTTCAAAGGGCCATAACTCTTGCAAAGATATTCATATCTTCATATGATTATCATGACACCTACAAAATTGTAGAAGTTGACGTG
>NW_018474894.1:0-927 GCF_002113885.1 Mizuhopecten yessoensis
AGCTGTGAACACGTCAGATTTGTTTTCAGAAGCTGAAATCATTAACATAAATTTATCTTGAGCAATAAGTAATTTCACCCTTAAAAGCTTTTAACTTTTTGATGTATTGGTTTTGTGCATCCAATTAAGTGTGTTATAGTCATTTGAATAACAAAAACATATAGTCTGATGTCGATTACGTTTTAGATTAATTTTAGAGATATAGTTTGAAGACGCTTCACGATCAGTAGATTTCTTTACGCACGTGTGCCACGCCACCGGTCATAAAAATTCAATTTATCATAACTCGGTCAATTTTTCAAATATCTAGCTGAAGTTTGGTACAAATAGGTGTATCATAGTCATATGAATAACACACAGGGGCTCGGTTTCGGGATACTTTCGGTTAGTAATAAACCTATACACACCAATAAATAACAGCAACACTTTTTATCCGGTGTTTATATACATTCTAAAACCTTATAAAAAATTAGGGTACTGAGTTTTTTTTATACATCTTCTGATGTCGCTTACTTTATTGGTTAATTTTAGAGGTAATATTTGAAGACGCTTCAGGATCTCTAGAGCTCTCCTCACACATGCGTGGCACCAAAATTTGGTAGAAATCTGCTCAGTCGTTTATGACAAGTAGCAATTTTTAGGAAAAGTTGCCGGACGCCGCGCCATGGCATAAGCTCACTTGCTCTTCGGGCAGGTGAGCTAAAAACGTATACGTTTACTATACGGAACTGGGGTTTGGTTCCCAGTTCCGTTTAAGTAAAAACGTAACTGGAGTTTGAATCTCAGTTCCGTATCAGATCAATTACTTTATAGAGGCTATGGTGGTCTTTATTTTCGTGTAAAAGGTTGTGGGTTCGATTCCTGTCATTGATTCAGATATAGATACGGGCCTTTGACCTTCCGTTTTGCGAAGCAGACGGGGAAAGA
>NW_018474895.1:0-927 GCF_002113885.1 Mizuhopecten yessoensis
GCATTGCTGGTTGGGGGCGGAGAATCAAACTGACATGGTCAATGATAGCGTGAAAGGCTACAACGCTACACCACGATAATGATCAGATTGCACACCACGGGATGCCTGTTGAGCAGGTTCAAATCACACATGTACGTATTGGGTTGCTACAGCCGGGACAGCGGATGAGTTATATCTCGACTTACAGTGTTAGAGTTGATTTAAAATCCCAACAGAGATAAAAAAAAATGAATACAAAAAACATTCTTCGATAAAGACATATTAATTATCATTTAACTTAATTGATTTGTTTGTGCATGTTGTCCAAAATATTTCATAAAAAAGACAGCTCCAAGACCAATGATCCGTTCACGATGATTCCCCACCCACGCAATGACATGGCCTTTCTCTGACGTCATCATTTTGTAATTTCGTCAGGACTATCAAACGTCTGTGTGACAGTCTATGACTAATAGGACTACGTGACTCTCCCATGACTCACGTCTCCACGTTGATATATAGAGCTGGGGTGAGAAATCGTGTCGCCTATGCCCATATAGATTGCACAATTTCTCACAAATCGTGCAGGGGTGAGAAGTCGTGTCGCGAACGCAGCAATTTTGCCCGATTTCTCACCCGGGTGAGAAATCGTGCCGTAACAGGGTTACACAGAAATGCCCAACCCTCGAGTGAATATTTGGTTTTCTAACTCTGACAGAACCTCTGATAGGACATTCTTTTATTTTCAGTTACAATTCCATCGACTGTAGTCTGACATGCATATAAACTAAAGTACAGATGGTCATTGAATATCGCCGTTCACTTTTTNAAAAAGCGTGCTATTCTGCATGAGGCTATTTCCAACTAAGGTCTACAATATTGTATTTCCGGGCTAAAAAAAACCGCATTAAAAAGACTTAAAATGTAAACTCCCGGTCAGGGAAAAAA
>NW_018474896.1:0-927 GCF_002113885.1 Mizuhopecten yessoensis
CTGTACATATCAGGTTGTGTATGTAGACTGACCATTACCTCTCTATGACTCGGTACCTATCAGGTTGTGTACGTAGACTGTCCATCACCTCTCTGTGACTTTGTACATATCTAGGTGTGTATGTAGACTGACCATTATCTCTCTAGGACTCTGTATCTATCAGGTTGTGTACGTAGACATACAATTACTTCTCTCTGGCATTGTACCTATCAGGTTGTGTATGTAGACTGACCATTACCTCTCCGTGACTCTGTACCTATCTAGTTGTGTATGTAGACTGACCATTACCTCTCTAGGACTCTGTATCTATCAGGTTGTGTACGTAGACATACAATTACTTCTCTCTGGCATTGTACCTATCAGGTTGTGTATGTAGACTGACCATGACTTCTCTATGACTCTGTACCTATCTAGTTGTGTATGTAGACTGACCATTACCTCTCCGTGACTCTGTACATATATAGTTGTGTATGTAGACTGATCATTACCTATCTATGACTCTGTACCTATCATGTTGTGTATGTAAACTGACCATTACTTCTCTTTGACTCTGTACCTATCAGGTTGTGTATGCAGACTGACCATTACCTATCTATGACTCTGTACCTATCATGTTGTGTATGTAAACTGACCATTACTTCTCTTTGACTCTGTACCGATCTGGTTGTGTATGTAGACTGTTCATCACCTATCTATGACTCTGTACATATCTAGTTGTGTATGTAGACTGACCATTACTTCTCTATGACTCTGTACCTGTCATGTTGTGTAGGTAGACTGGCCATTACCTATCTATGACTCTGTACCTATCTGGTTGTGTATGTAGACTGGCCATTACCTCTCTATGACTCTCTACATATCTAGATGTGAATGTAGACTGAACATTACTTCTCTATGACTTTGTAACGATAAGGTTTTGTATGTAGA
>NW_018474897.1:0-927 GCF_002113885.1 Mizuhopecten yessoensis
GATGAACTGATTGCCCTAACCAGGAGCGTTGCCAGTCCAGGTAGTTGATTTCCACACAGCATAGGCGAGATGTAAGTAAAATATATTTTAGTAGGTTCACACCCAAACTTCCGTTTCATATTTCCGGCCTTTAAAACCAATATCGTAACAAGTATGAAGATTTCGGTTGTGACTATAAAACATTAAAATTCCACTTATTCATACATTGCTTTCTACAGGGAGAAGTTAACTAGAGACTTAGTGGTGGAACACCAGGAGCATTTCATTTGCAAATGTGAACAATTCCGATTCGATAAGGAGGGTCCGTGTACGTTTTGTGGGGGTCACAAAGATAAAGCCACAAAGTAAGTAAACGTGAATATCATCATGCATATATTATATATTACGATTTAATACGATATTATAGGAAAATGTAAGAGATGCAGTACTGATTTGAAAGGAACACTATTACTGTGTCTTTCGACTTGTCTCAGTTTTTAATAATAACACATCTTAATTATATTGAATCTTTATTATAGTAGAGGAAACCTTAACCTGAAAACGTATCAAAGGAAATTCGCCTTATTTTTCATACTTTCGTTCATGTGAACCGCCCGTAAATATAGTGAATATACAATGGATGAACGCAAGGAAGGTCACTATGTGTGATGTCATCCAGACATTTCACGGCTGTAACATCTCGCCTGTATTTGTATTAACAGGTATTCATATATATTTCTTTTCTTGGTAGTAACCAGGGCGTGAAATCGCGGTACATGATCAAACATTAGTCTTCAATTAAGAGGTGATTAAGGAAGGGAGGGAATTAAGTTCATACACATGACAAATGACTTGTACCAGATAAGCTATACCTCTCAAATACAAAATGATAAAAAAGGCAAAATTTCACAGTTGCGCAACTAACTAAAGTATTTAAGGATAACTAAT
>NW_018474898.1:0-927 GCF_002113885.1 Mizuhopecten yessoensis
TTCTCGACATGAATTGTTCATAGGGAGTATCAAACTATATAATCACGAAGAGTTTTGTGACAAGATTCTAAAAAAAATCTTACTTCACTAAATTGTCCTTTTAACAAAGGATATTGGCACACATTAGGACACATCATTAAGCAAACCCGTTGGGTATGATTCAACTTTGGTCATGTCCTGAGCAAAGACTTCTGAATTTTAATCGTTTATTTGCAGGTTGAGGAAGGGGATTTGATATTGCAAGTTGTGATCTTAAGCTACAAATTCATTTTAATTGACTGATCCTTTAATATTCCATGCCACCAGTGAATTTACTGAAATATTTGAAGAATATCTTTGAAAGTTATATATAAATAAATAATAATAATAATAATAATAATAATAATAAAGAACTTGAATATGACTGCTTTGTTTGCCTTTTAAAAGACGAATGTAACAAGCATACGTTAATTACGTTTTTCGATTTACAATTCATATTAGCCTCCAAAGTTAAGTTCAAATCATTCTTAAAGATAAAAAGTACTACATTTTATAATCATTGGATATGTGCCACCTTGGTGTCTTACACTTTGATACTTCTGGTGTGTTACATGTGTATTATCGTTTATTACACTTACCCCCCCCCCACACACACACACGCACACATACAGTGTTCATAAGTTTTTAACTAGCCGAAAATATAAAAGTAGAAATGATTAGACCAATCTCTGTCCTTATTTTTGTTATTTTTCTTTTTACTATTTTGTTTAGATGTCAACTTTGTCAATAATGACAGGATGTATTAGAAGCTGATTACTTCACGGAATGAAAGATGAAGATACAACAAATAAATCAAAATTAGAGAATCAATTTTTTAATACAATATATAAATATGGAATAATTAGGAAAATATGAATAAGTAATCTTAATTGGAAAATATGGCAGACA
>NW_018474899.1:0-927 GCF_002113885.1 Mizuhopecten yessoensis
TGTATAGTGTTCATGAACTGTTCTTGAAATGCTCATGAACAGTTCTTTAACCGTTCATGTGTTTCAGACACTCTTACTGTTTCAGACACTAAACAAAATTCAGGCACCCTGACTGTTTCAGACACCTTTACTTTTTCAGACACTCTACAAATGTTTCAGACAATATAAATATTTCAGACAACCTTACTGTTTGAGACACCCTAAATTTTTCAGAAACTATAAATATTTCAGACACTCTAAATGTTTCAGACAACCTAACTGTTTCAGACACGAGCACATCCACACTAATTGGTACCTAATTTGTGACATGGACACTCAATTTGAAAACCAGTTCAGGATTAGTTTGATGTACTTGTACAAAAAGAGGAATATACTAGCCATCAGAATATAATAACAGAAAGATAAATTAAAGCATGATTATTGAAAAATATTTGAATGAAATGATGTCCAGTAAATTTCCTGGACGTGACTTTGGCATTTAAATCTTTAATATCCTCATTAAAATGATCAACAATTATAAGAATGGTGTTTTTTATGTTTAGTTTGTCCTATTATCTAGTACCAAAATCAATGTTCAGTTATTTGTGTTGATAAAGGAAAATAAATGACAAATTTGACATGCCTGGACTAATGTATGCATTATTTGATTCTTTACTTTTTGTGTGCTCATGCAAGCATAAATAATATCATACAATTCTAATTAATACTGAAGCCCATTACTAATACTATTAGTTTCATCTTTGGTAGCTGCATTGTATGCGAAAAGAAAGAATGAGTCAGTATTTTAACTTGGACGTGAGTGTTGACGAGTTCCCGGTTGTGATGTCATGGACGTGATTTTGGACAAACAAATTGACACAGACACAGTATATATGGTGAAAAAACAATTTTAATCATTTATTAAGTTGCCAGTTGACCCTACTCAAA
>NW_018474900.1:0-927 GCF_002113885.1 Mizuhopecten yessoensis
GTAATTAGTTGTTCGTTATTTATCACACATTTTCGCATAATTGTGACAGAGCAACATGTAATCATGACACATATAAGCTGCCGATACATTAAACAATGTTCATAATATAATATGTTCGTCATGTGGATACTTCACGCAATACAAAGGATTTTGTGGCTTATATTTGTGAAAGTGTTCCTATACCTAACGTAAGTAAAATCAAATTGTTTTGTATGTCTTCACACATTGCATATGCATATGATAGTTTTAAACCGTTAGTAATTGATTTGACACCTGACAAGTTTAGAATGCTTTTATATATTGCACAAAATAGTTATATCTAGTCGGATAACCAACCCAAAGCCTCAGTGAAGCGGTTAAGAAAAAAACGATCATTATATAATAGTATGTATGTTCGACATAACTAGATATTAGACAAAGAAAAGCATTGGACTGAAACACTTGATTTGTATATCTTTGTTTCATTTATCATGTAGTGTGGATGAGGA
Source organism: Mizuhopecten yessoensis (assembly GCF_002113885.1). Classification (NCBI taxonomy): domain Eukaryota; kingdom Metazoa; phylum Mollusca; class Bivalvia; order Pectinida; family Pectinidae; genus Mizuhopecten; species Mizuhopecten yessoensis. The sequence continues at coordinate 489 of NW_018474900.1, forward strand.
AAATGAAGAGAATGATGGAGAAATTGATGCAGAGTTTGAAGGGTGCAAGCTCTGTGGCAGATTGTATTGCTGCAACTGTCGCCAACAAAACGTAAGTATAAGATAATTGCAGATTTATCTGATGGTAGAAGCGGCGCACCGTGTAAAGTATGGAGTGGAGTTTGGAGCGGAGTAATGGAGTCGATTGGAATGTTTGGGTGGATTGTTGGGGTGGAGTGTTGGAGTGAATTAGAGTCCCGGGGTAGAGTCGTATGGTGGAGTGTTAGAGTGGAGTGGAGTCAGTTTTGGAGCCATTTTAGTCATAGCATGTATATAATCTTATTACTTGTATGCCCCAAAGCCCAAGAAATGTCCTATTGGACAGATTACATGCAACACTCATAAATTGGTTTCATTAGGTTATTTTAGTTTTTGTTAATGATACACTGATATGCACAAA
>NW_018474901.1:0-928 GCF_002113885.1 Mizuhopecten yessoensis
AGGCTCTATTAGACCAACCGTGTCATGTACACAATCAACAGGTCTACCAGGTACTATCAACTCTGTGTCTGCAGGGACAGTCACAGTTTCAGTTACTGCTATTCGACAACATTGAGGAAGGTTGTGTTCATCTTTCACGTAACATGGAATCTGTTCGCCATTTACCTTAATTCTTCTCTTACTCATATTTATCTCACATTTATTGGCATTAAGAAAATCAATACCAATAATTCCATCGTTACCAATATCAGCCAATAACACTTCTTGGTTGACTGTGTGTGTACCTAAGGTAATATTTACATGCATTTTACCATGGAATGGGGATACGTCTCCGGTTGCTGTCATCAGGGTCATATTAACAGGGCGTACAATAGGTCTCTGGGAACGAGGCCATGTATCTATCAAATCTTTTCTTAAGATTGTAACATTGGACCCTGTATCAACTAACATGAAGACTGGTTGGTTGGCTATCCTGGTAGTCAAAAACAACCCTTCATCTTATCCTGTACCACACGTACTTAGGAGAATTTCTGATCGTTCCGCTTCTGGTTCTGTTTCTAATTCCCGTGGTTGGGACCGTTCTGACTCTGGTGAGCTCCGGTCCTCGAACTCGACCAATTGTCGTTTCCCTGGTTTCTATGGTCTGCTTGAGAGTGATAATTTCTACCATAATTTCCATGTCTGCCGTGTTGATCATTGTTCCATCTTGGTTTCTGACCATAGCTAGACTTATTTTGTTCAGCTTTGTTTCCCGTTTGCTTGCCTTTAATCTCTGGGTCATGTTGCTTGGACTTAAGCTGTTGAACTTCCGTAACTAATGACGAAATCTGTTTTGTCAGTTTGTCTAACTTATCGTCATCTGACTTCCTGGGTTCCACCGTTTTAACTGAGTGTTTACCTCTACTTTTATCCGCCACCCGGTGAGCTT
>NW_018474902.1:0-928 GCF_002113885.1 Mizuhopecten yessoensis
GGTCAGTGTCTGTGTGTGATATAGTGTTAGTGTTTATGTTTACGTTAAGTCCTGGTCAGTGTCTGTGTGTGATATAATGACAGTGTTACCGTTAACGTAAAGTCCTGGTCAGTGTCTGTGTATGATATATATTGTTAGTGTTTAGGTTCACGTAAACTCTTCGTCAGTGTCTGTGGGTGATATAATAACATTATTAATGTTCACGTAAATTCTTGGTGAGTGTTTGTGTGTGATATATATTGTTAGTGTTTAGGTTCACGTAAAGTTCTGGTCAGAGTCTGTGTGTGATATAATGACAGTATTTAGGTTCACGTAAACTCTTGGTTAGTGTCTGTGTGTGATATAATGACAGTATTTAGGTTCACGTAAAGTCCTGGTCAGTGTCTGTGTGTGATATAATATATTGTTAGTGTTTAGGTTCACGTAAAGTCCTGGTCAGAGTCTGTGTGTGATATAATGACAGTGTTAACGCTAACGTAAAGTCTTGGTGAGTGTCTGTGTGTGATATAATGACAGTGTTAACGTTAATGTAAAGTCCTGGTCAGTGTCTGTGTGTGATATAATGACAGTGTTAACGTCAATGTAAAGTCTTGATGAGTGTCTGTGTGTGATATATTGACAGTATAAATGTTCACGTAAATTCTTGGTGAGTGTCTGTGTGTGATATAGTGTTAGTGTTTATGTTCACGTAAAGTCTTGGTGAGTGTCTGTGTGTGATATAATGACAGTGTTACCGTTAACGTAAAGTCCTGGTCAGTGTCTGTGGGTGATATAATAACACTATTAATGTTCACGTAAATTCTTGGTGAGTGTCTGTGTGTGATATATTGTTAGTGTTTATGTTCACGTAAACTCTTGGTCAGTGTCTGTGTGATATAATGACAGTATTTAGGTTCACGTAAAGTCTTGCTTATTGTCTGTGTGTGAT
>NW_018474903.1:0-928 GCF_002113885.1 Mizuhopecten yessoensis
AAAAGATACAAAATTTAACCTGGACCTTTGACCCAATGACCTTGATCTTTGGTCAGTCGACTCCTTCTTTAATTCTGATTAACTTTGCTTCATCATGCCATAACAAAATGTTCATCAGTGAAAAGATGCAAAATTTGACCTTGACCTTTGAATCTAATGACCTTGACCTTTGACCTTGACTTTTTACCTCAGTGTGTCTCTTTGTTTAATTCCGAACAACTTTGCTTCATAATGTCATAGCAAAATGTTAACCAGTGAAAAGCTACAAAATTTGACCTTGACCCCTGACCCGATGACCTTGACCTTAGGTCAGTTGACTCCGTGTCTAATTCTAATCAACTTTGCTTCATAATGTAATAACAAAATGTTCATCAGTGAAAAGATGTAAAATTTGACCTTGACCTTTGAACCTAATGACCTTGACCTTGACTTTTTACCTTAATGTGTATTTTTGTGAACTGAACATCTTGACCAAGTTTCATGTATATCGGTCCATAGATACCAAATTTATCAGGCAGGAACAAAATTTGTGGATGGACGGACAGACAGACAGACAGACAGACAGAGTGATTACTATAGGGCACCCGTATCTCTGATACGGGGCCCTAATTAAATACTATTTCATATTTGAAATGGCTATTATTTACTCCAGTTACAGTGAAAAATATGTGTTTGTGTAAATAGTTTACAAATAATTTTATGACTTAGTGTTCTTAATTCATTTTATTAATGACTGAAGATAAAAAAAAAAAAGGAACACGGACAAGAAGAACGTAAAGTTTTTGGTTAAAAACAGGATTTTATCTTTTTATAATTTTTGCTAGTCGGTTTTAATTTTATTTTTCTTGTCAAAAATTAGAAATTTATAATTATGTGCATTGATACATAATTGTATTTGACCATTGATTTTGGTTTACTCAGACATAAT
>NW_018474904.1:0-928 GCF_002113885.1 Mizuhopecten yessoensis
AATTCATCACAGTATAGAAATATGTTATCGTATGGTTTTGTGTTTTTACCGTGTGGCTTTTTCTGTCTATTTCAGGGGATAAGTACACTATTCAGCGCTTTAAAGGTTGTTCGTCTCTTACGGCTCGGGAGAGTAGTCCGAAAGTTGGATCATTATCTAGAATATGGAGCCGCCATGCTTGTTTTGCTCATTCTTGTTTTCATACTGTTTGCTCATTGGTTTGCTTGTATATGGTATTCTATCGGCCTAACGGAACTTCAAAGTGGTCTGGAATATGGCTGGCTTTCCACACTAGCAAATACAACTTTTGAACCTTTTACATGGACTAATACCACCGCAAAAACTGCGCTCACTGGGGGCCCAGGCAAGGGCATGCGTTATCTCACCTCGCTCTACTTCACGTTGTCATGCATGACTGGTGTCGGCTTCGGTAATGTGGCAGCGGCAACAGAACACGAGAAACTGTTTTCGATTTTCATGATGATAATCGGAGGTAAGTATTGAGCGATCAGTTGTTTGACATAACTATATCGATAGCATTGACTCCTAGTAAAAATTTGTTAAATGTCTAAGAAAGTGTGAAGTCAGCTAAAGTATCAGTAGCGTTGATTATTATATTGGTAAAATCATATTATTAATTTTTGTGTAGAAAAATAGAGAAAGTTATATTAATAATCTGAAATGTTGTGTTACGAGCAACCGATCTGTAGGGAGTATTGCTAGTAGATTCAATCAGACAGTGGAGTACAGCAGTGTATTCTCCCGTAATATTCGTAGACCAGCAGGTCCTCATTTCATTTATAAATAGGCTTAAAACAATTAAAATATATAAAGTTTCATTAAAAAAAATCAATCATATATTTCATCGTCATTTTATATAATTACTCCCAACAATGTATCATCTAGTTTTCATTCATCAACACAGTGT
>NW_018474905.1:0-928 GCF_002113885.1 Mizuhopecten yessoensis
CCTCAAACTTGGAGGACTATTAAGTATCAGGATAATACACACACTGTTGCAGGAGTATGATGGTTGTGTGGTAGTGGGAATTATACTCGCTATAAGGAACAGAATATAGGACCCAGGCAGTTTAAATTATGTGTAATCTTGTTAAAATTGTGAATTTACAAAAAAAATACATTAATGTGGTATGAATTGAAATATATTTTTGTATGAAACCTCTCCAAACTACCTGTAATTATCAATCATGTTTATAAACAAATATTGTTTACAGTTTAATAAATCAATTGGGCAATTCATATGGCTGTACATGTGTTCTGTAAATGTGTATATAAGGGAGCATACATACAATTTATGTGTAAATAAGGTATCATACATAACTAAGTTATTTGATTTGTGAGAACTTGTTACCATGATGATCCATAATCTTAGTCCTTGTTGTCATGGTGATCAGTGGTCTTGGTCATCCATGTCTTAAAAATTAAATGGCATCTGTACAAATATTTGACTCAAATGCCATGATTATTACCTCAACCTGCACTCTGTTAGCAATATTAACAATGTTTTTTTTATCAATGACATGGACACATCCTCCTACATCAGTCATACTGTGTTTTATAATCATTGATACCAAGTGTGAGGACCGAGTTATAACATGTGAGGCCAACAAAACAGCAGAGAGTGAGAAAGTGTATACATGTCTCATCAAAATTTTGGTAAAATAAATCATCATAATTGTGTTTTTGTCAAGTGTAACTTGTGTTCAAAGGAGGTAAGACTGTCTATAGAATTGATGGTGTCGTTTTCTTTGCAGACGATGAGCTCTATCCATTTCCTTCTCGTGAATAAATTTAATGGAATTTGTTTTGAGTGAAGGAACAGCAAAAGGACATAGAGAAAATGAGCAACATCACATTTACCAGATCCACACGCAAAA
>NW_018474906.1:0-928 GCF_002113885.1 Mizuhopecten yessoensis
GTTTCTAAAGCACACAAGTACCTTTTCATCCCTTGTCTGATTGATAGATTTAACATTGATATATTGATCTTGAGCATTTACTATAAGGTGGCGAAGGTATGAACATTACACAATGTATATAAAAACTGATTCCCTTATGGAAAAATTTTGAATGAAAGAATGTGCTTTAAAATCTCAAAGAAGTACAGTAGTGATGAGTTCTTGTCAGAAATTTCAAGCAATACTGACGAGGCTGGTATTACATTGCTTGGAACGGCTGTAAAAAACTAACAATGAGCAGATCTAAAAACTCACCCACGTACAAAAAAGTTGAAAATGAAAATAATTTGCATCTTAATAAGATATATATACATGTACAGTTTATTTGGATGAATTAAGATTCCAACATCAATTTCATTCAATGAATTAAATATCCATCCTCCTGTTTGCACTGACATTAATTAAGTGTCACACTGATGTAACGTTACTATCCAAGCCTCACAAGATTGAACATGGAAGGTCAATGCATCAATGTTTTTTCCCCAGCATAATATTCTCATCAATGACAGCCCTACTTTTCATTCATTGAAGAGTATTTCATTCTTGGATTTTTGATCATGAAGAAGGTCTCTCATACGTAAGAGAGGACCCCACTTTACAATAATTTGAGAAATTTTATTTCAAGCACATGTACAATTTTACTTACCATTTTGATGTCTCCACCAGAATTCAGAATTATTTTCACCATAGTCATAACAGATTTCACTTCCTTTGTCAATACTTTTCATAGCGAAAATTGCCAAATGCACCTGTCCCTCCACAATCAATTTTCGCATTTTTGAATTGCTTTGTTTTTTGCCTCCATCATTAACAAATTTCCCCAAAAATCTGTCGAAGCTATCACTCGTTGCATCAACACTGCAATATTAAAATCAAGCATTTGATCAAT
>NW_018474907.1:0-929 GCF_002113885.1 Mizuhopecten yessoensis
GATTCCAGTTCAGCTTAACCGGCTATCCGGAAGAATACATGCACCATACCAACTGCTACGGCAGTTATTTTCTCATTTGAATACTGCCCACCTGCAATAATGATTCCGTAACGTACTCCTTGCGCTATCTTTTGACCATTTGGCAACTTTTCGTTTCGTAGCTGACACGGTACAACACTTTTCTTTCGCTTACTTCACACGGCCAGTCATTTTGTTTACAAAGAAATGGTGTGCTATGCGCATGCGCTAGTAGAGGGAAATCCCTGAACAAAACGTTGGTCAGACAGGTAGAAATACCGATGATTTTCTGAGATTTAATCATTTATATGAATCTATTTCAGCCAAATCCGATCGTTATTTTCCATAAGGAGTATCACTTGATATGTTTATGTAGTATTTGAAAAAAAAAAAAAAAAGTAAAGTTACTTCACCGTGATGCCCCTTTAAAAGGGAATATTTTGTGTTTTTAATTGTTATTGTTTCTTTAAAAGTTGATTTCACCGCACGACTTGCGAGGCAGGTGATTGTCACGTGATCATAATTGACATAGCGCTGCAAAATATTTTTACGCTTATGGGACAAAATCATGACTATTTTTATCACTTCTTTCATCTTATTGACTGTAACATTACGATATTGTTAGCTAGGATGTAGTATAAAGATAGTTCTTAGGAATATGCTCCAAGTTATTTGAAAGTGAAAGTAGAATTTACAAACTGATCATTACGACGGCAAAACGAAATCTTCTCAAATTTTGCCAACACGCTGATATAAATAACAATGAACAAATGATTTCAATTATTACTTAATCAGTTTGTATTTATATTTTTCCATGTTTCCACATTAATCTAGGTCTGATATAAATAGGGCATCTCACTTCCGGATCAGACAACATAAAAACTATCAAAAACAACTTGATCGGTTAGTAT
>NW_018474908.1:0-929 GCF_002113885.1 Mizuhopecten yessoensis
GATATGTGGTGGGGGTGTACGGAACCACAGGGGGATATGTTGGGGGTGTACGGAACCATAGGGGGATATGTTGGGATGTACGGAACCAGAGGGGGATATGTTTTTGAGATGTATGGAACCAGAGGTGGGATATGTTGGGGGTGTACGGAACCAGAGGGGGATATGTGGGGGGTGTACGGAACAAGAGGGGGATGTGTGTGGGGTGTACGGAACAAGAGGGGGAATGTGTGGGGGGTACGGAACCAAAGGGGGATATTTGTGGGGTGTACGGACAAGAGGGAGATGTGTGGGGGGGGTACGGAACCAGAGGGAGATATGTTGGGGGGTGTACGGAACCAGAGGGCGATATGTGTGGGGTGTACGGAACAAGAGGGGGAATGTGTGGGGTGTACGGAACCAAAGGGGGAGATTTGTGGGGTGTACGGACAAGAGGGGGATGTGTGTGGGGTGTACGGAACAAGAGGGGGAATGTGTGGGGTGTACGGAACCAAAGGGGGATATTTGTGGGGTGTACGGACAAGAGGGAGATGTGTGTGGGGTGTACGGAACCAGAGGGAGATATGTTGTTGGGTGTACGGAACCAGAGGGCGATATGTGTGGGGTGTACGGAACAAGAGGGGGGATATGTGTGGGGTGTACGGAACCAGAGGGGAATATGTGTGGGGTGTACGGAACCAGAGGGGTATATGTGTGGGGTGTGCGGAACAAGAGGGGGATATGTGTGGGGTGTACGGAACAAGAGGGGGGATATGTGTGGGGTGTACGGAACCAGAGGGGGATATGTGTTACGTCACGAAAATGGACGCTGATGACGATGTGTGGAGCCACCTTAAGATCAATTCCGGTTTATCCAGGTGAGCGATGCAGGCCCATTGGGCCTCTTGTTAAACTATTATTTAGTGTGGGAAAATGGGTCATTAGCCTATTAC
>NW_018474909.1:0-929 GCF_002113885.1 Mizuhopecten yessoensis
CCCTACTCACTAGAGTAACCCTGTAAATCTAGTAGATGTAGATACCACCGTTATTGTAACCCTACTCACTAGAGTAATCATGCTAATCTAGTAGGTGTAGATACAACCGTTATTGTAACCCTACTCACTAGCGTAATCCTGTTAATCTAGTAAGTGTAGATACAATCGTTATTGTAACCTACTCACTAGAGTAACCCTGTTATCCTGGTAGGTGTAAATACAATCATTACTGTAACCCTACTCACTTGAGTAACTCGGTTAATCTAGTAGGTGTAGATACAACCGTTATTGTAACCCTATTCACCAGAGTAACCCTGCTTATCTACTAGGTGTAGATAAAATCGTTATTGTAACCTTACTCACTAGGGTAACCCTGTTAATCTAGTAGGTGTTGATAAACCTTTATTGTAGCCGTACTCACAAGAGTAACCCTGCTAATCTAGTAGGTGTAGATACAATCGTTATTGTAACCCTACTCACTAGTATAACCCTGTAAATCTAAGTGGTGTAGATACAAACGTTATTGTAACCCTACTCACTAGAGTAATCCTGTTAATCTATTAGATGTAGATACAACCATTATTGTAACCCTACTCACTAGAGTAATCATGTTAATCTAGTAGGTGTAGATACAACCGTTATTGTAACACTACTCACTAGAGTAACCCTGTTTATCTAAGAGGTGTAAATACAATCCTTATTGTAATCCTACTCACTAGAGTAACCCTGTAAATCTAGTAGATGTAGATACAAACGTTATTGTAACCCTACTCACTAGAGTAACCCTGTTAATCTAGTAGGTGTAGATACAACCGTTATTGTAACCCTACTCACTAGAGTAACCCTGTTTATCTAATAGGTGTAAATACAATCCTTATTGTAATCCTACTCACTAGAGTAACCCTGTAAATCTAGTAGATGTAGATACA
>NW_018474910.1:0-929 GCF_002113885.1 Mizuhopecten yessoensis
TCAACAAATCCCTGTACGCGTGTACAGTACAGCTACGCTTTGTTTATGAATTGTTTTACCCTCCAATTGGCACAAGTATTTTTATTTATTATCTAAACACAAACAAATGATGCCGAAATACAAAATATGCTATTCGAAAACTATATGTAATTTTACCATTCCAAGGTACAGGAAGAACAAATTCAAGATGCGTGCTTTTTAAGAAAACATGTAACGGCATGACGTAGACCAGACTTGGTTATGATTTTACGACCTTGTGTTTTATACAGCATAACGCGAAATAAGCATTTTGTTGAATCTTTATCGTGAAACGCATGTATTAATAGCCATGACCTTAAATTCGTCTGTTTACAATAATCTATTCTTAGATACGTGATTCCGATAGAGCTACCTGTATAGAAATACCCGAGTACGCGTCATAATAGTGCACGGTTGGACACGCGCACTATAGCAGGTCATAGATTTGGGGTATAGACATAGCAACCTGCCATAGCTCTTTACTAACCGGTTACTTGAAAAATCTTGTAATACTTCTCTCATTAACAAAGCAATGACCTAGTTTTAAATGCGTGGAACGAGATTAACAGGTTGTAACGAGATTGCTAATGTAATAAGAAACGCTATGACATTAATTGTTGCATTTACAACATTTCCTTTATCGAAATTCTAGATCTGGGTAAGAAATATTTGAGGAAAGGTGCCTATCATTATGCATGTATTCCTGATATGAAAATTTTACTCGGGTGGGGTCAGAACCTGCCCCAAATCCTCTGGTAAAATTTTCCTTTTCCCCATAACCAAATAGGCCATATTAGTTATTTGCCAATGTCTGATTTTATGGACATCCAGTGATAGAAGACTGTATCGAATGGCCCCAAATGCTAGTTTTCTAATTATATCCAAAGTGTTGGCTAATTATGAATAAATAA
>NW_018474911.1:0-929 GCF_002113885.1 Mizuhopecten yessoensis
TAAACTGAAATGGTCCCTTCAAGTGTAATCAACATCAGTTGTAATTGTAACATCAAGTGTAATGCAAACATCAAATGTAAACTTTTCATCAGGTGTAATCGTAACATCAGGTGAAATCTTTACATCAGGTGTAATCTTTACATCAGATGTAATCGTAACATCAAATGTAATCTTTACGTCAGGTGTCATCATAACATCAGATGTAATCGTAACATCAAGTGTAATCCTAACATCAGGTGTAATCGTAACATCAAGTGTAATCCTAACATCAGGTGTAATCCTAACATCAGGTGTCATCGTAACATCAGATGTAATCGTAACATCAAATGTAATCTTTACATCAGGTGTAATCTTTACATCAGATGTAATCGTAACATCAAGTGTTATCCTAACATCAGGTGTAATCATTACATCAGGTGTAATCGTAACATTAAGTGTAATCCTAACATCAGGTGTAATCATGACATCAGATGTAATCTTAAGTGTAATCTTTACATCACGTAATCATAACATCAGGTGTAATCTTTACATCAGGTGTCATCTTTACATAAGGTGCAATCATTACATCAGGTGTAATTTTTACATCAGATGTAATCGTAACATCAGGTGTAATCTTTTCATCAGATGTAATCGTACCGTCAGGTGTAATTGTAACATCAGATGTTATCATAACATCAGATGTTATCGTAACATCATATGTAATCGTAACATCAAATGTAATCTTTACATCAAGTGTAATCTTAACATCAAGTGTAATCTTAACATCAAGTAATCATAACATCAGGTGTAATCTTTACATCAGGTGTAATCTTTACATCAAATAATCATAACATCAGGTGTAATCTTTACATCAGATGTAATCGTAAAATCAGGTGTAACCTTTGCATCAAGTGTAATGGGGTTGGTATTTCTACTGAACTACAATAGAT
>NW_018474912.1:0-929 GCF_002113885.1 Mizuhopecten yessoensis
TTACATGCGAAACATTAACTTAAATGCCAAGCAAACTGGAGGACAGAGGATAATAGGATAAAATGAAACAGGGTATGATCACTCATGGATTAACGTCATCTGCACGTTTTCCTGCGCCATATAAGATACCGAAAACATCCTTTTAGACACAACAAATTTATACACAATGAATATACACAATACATATTTAACCCAGAAAGAAAAGAGATATGTACCATTGTTTATCCGAACGAACGTTCTGTTGCTGGATCCAGTTCCTTTGGTATTTGTAGCCCGGCAAACATACCATCCTTCATCATCAACACCGACGTTTCGGATGATTAGAGAGGGAGCTATTTCAGAGCCTCCATAGTATTTCTTGTTGTCTACTTCTATTTCACTCTGGATATCGTCATCTTTTACCTTAAACCACTCGATTGACGAAGCAGGTGGTGACGAGATAATATATGTTTGCAAGATGACTGACTCGCTGTCGGAAACGAACACCTCTTCTCTACTAAAGCTCACAAATGGAAGTCCTGCAAACAATGAAGTAAGTGTATGAGTTTGTAAATTCAACAGACGTTAACATCATATCCGAACATTTATATCGTAACTTACCATCTTCAGGCTTGTGCTCCGGTGTTATTTCGATACTTGCTTCGTCTACTTCTAAAATTGTATCTGAATCCTCTGATAATTGTAATCCACCTTCCAATACGTAGTGCTTGAACTGCTCAGCCAAACAGACTGCAGGCGGTTCTGACATACTTTTGGCCGGCTTGATTTCAAGGAGAACTCGTTTATATTCTGAAAGGTATTTTATATATTATATATAAATATATAAAGAAAACATTGAGAAGTCAAACAAGCCATGATGACCTTAGATTTTTACAAGTGAACAGACATATTCATAACTGTGCTAACAATAACTTCAAAGTGTTCCCTAT
>NW_018474913.1:0-929 GCF_002113885.1 Mizuhopecten yessoensis
CTGTAATGAATACGAATCTGTAAAGCACTTATCATGTTGATTATCGTTCCGATAATCAGAAGAATTATAAGGTACAATGACATTAAAGACATGGTCGCCCTCTCTGGAAGTGTTGAACTCACGATGGTTAGAAAAACAGCAAAGGCAAGGTATAGAGTCATCGAAAAGCCCATCTTTTCCCCACAGTCGATTGGCAGGACGAAGGTGAAGACGGAGAGAATCGACAGCATCATTATTGGCAAAACAACAGAATTTATTATGTACTGGGGCTTTCTCTTCATAGTGATCGAAAAAGTGACCAAAGCCTTCCCATACGAATTAGATTTTACTGCAGAGGTTTTGATGACATCCCATTGTCCATTCGTCTGATATTCGCTCATGTCTATGTCAGAAGCATACATGGATACGTCAATTTCCTCCAAAGTGTATGTCCAGACTCCAAATATGATATGGCAAGTTTGTTTGTCGAACGGATAATATGTTATGTCGATAGCGCATGTTGTTGTAAGTACCTCAAACGGCCACCATTGAACAAAACCATCGAACCATACCAGCATTAATCTGATAGGGTCACCAAATTCGTTCATTTTCGCTATTCCATTTTCTAGTGGGAGTTCTGGTTTCCAGACATCGGATTGCGGCACATGGATATGATCTATGTCGTTGAACATGGTGGTATTCCATTTCAAGTTATCGTCACACCACCCCATGTAGAAATACACTACCGTTGTCATAGTCTCCTTGACCTCATCAATCTCGCTTACTCGCATTAGGAAGAAATGGACGTGCACAAACAATGTATCGTTCTGGTCCTCAATAGGTATCACCCTAGTGTCATAACCGTTGTCGTCGAACAGGTATTTGAAAAGTCCTTTTGTGTCATTAAGATACGCTGGAGCCACGAACATGGGTGACAGGGAAAGACTGAC
>NW_018474914.1:0-929 GCF_002113885.1 Mizuhopecten yessoensis
TCACAAGAGAAGATAACTCTGCAATACGCAAAGACGGAATACGACTTTCTATGACATTCTCCACCAACTGATCCGACAGCCAGAGGTAGCTCACAGGAGAAAACCCATAGACATTCTAGACAAAAAAATCACCATTTGACATTACACTATCAGCGTAAAGCCACTGACTCCGATTCACAATAGATACAGTCTAAAGTATAGATTACTATACGTCATCCACATCTATTGTTTACTGTTTTACATCGATCCGTTAGTGTGATTGACTAGTTTCAATAACAAGGCCGTACAGTGTGATGTAGATTGTGTGACACGAGCTAGGAATGTGTTATACCTATTCTCTAGAGGTATACACTTGATTAACTTATTCCTTTAAGCCAGCCTTATTAGCTTAATGAGCTATTAACTGAATTCGTATCTGATATTTTCTCCGAATGACTAAAACAAATCACAATTATATTTGCTATCACTTATTTTTTGGTCGAAATTATGTATCCTTATGCAATACAAAAGAGTGTAAGTTGAAATGATAGAAAATGATTCTGATTATAAAATTAAGGTGTCAGTAAGTTCACCATGCTTACTACACGCTAGGCTCTGGGAGATGTTTCCAACTTTCCAGCAGATAATCCGTTAGCCGATAAAGGTCAGACTGTGGTACAAAAGCATGCGTAGCGTCCGATAGTTTGTAGACATTCAAACGACACGGTAATGACAGTTATCATCATCATACGGACCAGTGACGCACATCGGGAGGCGAGGAAACTATGTCCATTGAAAACATTTATCATCATTTTAATGTGAAAGTAAGGAAACAATTATTCAGTTATTACAAAATATAGCAATCACATTTTGCAAATTATCAGTTTTATTTTTGGGCATATGTGAAAATAAATAGTTTATTTGGTTTATACTGAGATTATTTTTGAAAA
>NW_018474915.1:0-930 GCF_002113885.1 Mizuhopecten yessoensis
ACCCTTATGCCAAACCCGATCAAAAGCCTTCGAAATATCACAAAAAAACATACATACATGTTATTCTTCTTTAAGAGCAATACAAATGTTGTGATAAAGGAAGGGTGTCTATAAGGCCCTTTTTTGGACCCGGTATATTCGGATTTTCATCTCCTTATTTTGTTCAAAGCTGTCCTTTTGTATGACATGCGGAAAAACTAAGGTAAAACTTTGACCGAAAGTGGGTTTCTGGGGGTACCAAAAGGGGTATGGTAAATCACAAATATAGATCGGTTAACTTTAACGATTAAAGCAGATACTTTCCTTGAGGCTAGGAGACTTAAAGTTACCAGCAAATCAAACTTCATATATTAAATCAATTATTTTACAGTAGTTGTAGTGGCAAATGCTATTTTTGATTTGTAAGTTAACTTTGATAAGTAAAAAAACAAATCAGGACCTGAAACTGACTTCAGCCACAGGTGTTGAGCAAGTAGTATATGCTATATATAATATACAATACTAACAATTGATATCTTATACTTATAGCATATAAAGGGTGTCATGCACCCTTTTATTCACTTAAAATTGAGAGATATTTGAAAAAGTCAAGTTTGAGATGTGTCCAGCAGCCATAACTCAGTTTAAAACAAAAGGAAAGTATGTAGTCAATATGCAATTTATGTAGGTCGACTTAAATGAGTGAAGTTGTAAATTTCAAGTCAAAATATTAATTAGAAAGGAAATTATTGAGAAAACAAATTACTTTTCAATTGAAAATGACCGAAAATATCCCCCTGACGTAATGTTTCGTTTTATATAAACAATCTTTAAGTGATGATTAAATTTCTGCCATTTTTCATTCTGTTACACATGCTCGTCTAATTTATACATGTTTTCAAAAATAGAAATGGTATTATTTTGGTTTTAAGCTCATTTTGAAAACAGCAA
>NW_018474916.1:0-930 GCF_002113885.1 Mizuhopecten yessoensis
AGGCATAAAGTTTATTGAAAATATCAATGTACCGCTTGCAGACAGGGATACCAGCAGTACACTAGATCTTCCTAATGTTTAACACTTATCTTTGAATGAAGAACAAACATTTGCTTATAATCTTGTTATGAATACTCTTATTCACTACAAACAAGACTCTTCAAATGTACAACCATTGAGGATGATCGTTGCTTGCACTGTTTTTTGATAAAGTGTATAGTGAAGTCTATCAGGGAGCTATTTCAATATAACAAGGCTGTGCAAATCCTGTGTCCGACTGGAAATAGCGCTAATCTTATTTCTGGGATTACACTGCATAGTTTTCTTAAGTTTCCTACAGGACCTAAATCAGCCAAGGAATTGACTCATCCTGTAGGTAGTACACTTTCTAAGCTTCAGAGCGATTGTGATGGGGCACTTGCCTTAATTGTTGATGAAAGATCTCTTGTAGGTTGCACTACTCTTGGGTGGATGGAATACATTAGTCGTTACAGTATGAACAATGGTTCTATGTCTTCTTTTTCATGGGGTGGTTTGCCTGTAGTTTTGTTCCTAGGTGATGATGTACAACTGCCACCAGTATGTGATTCTCCTATTTACAACTGTAAGAGTACGAAACCTGCTGCACTTCATGGTGCAATTGTCTGGAAAGAGTTTAAAACAGCAGTCACTCTTTCAAATATTATTCGACAAAATGAGAACCAGACACAACTGAAAGATGCTTTACTGGCACTACGGAATTATAGTTTGTCAGCTAATCAAGCTAAATGGCTACAAAACTTCCAGTGGGACACATTACGAATTAATTGTGGTCAGTTATTGCTTGACAGGATGACAAAAAATGGTTTGTTTGTTTTCCCAACACATGCAGCAGAATGGGAGCACAACAAAAACCAACTGCTCAAAGCAAATGAAATTTCACCTATCGCC
>NW_018474917.1:0-930 GCF_002113885.1 Mizuhopecten yessoensis
GTAGTAGTTGATATTATATACACTGTAGCAGTTGATATTATACACACTATCGTAGTTGATATCATGTACACTTTAGTAGTTGATATCATACACACTTTAGTAGTTGATATCATATACACGTTAGTTGTTGATATTATACACACTTTAGTAGTTGATATTATATACACTGTAGTAGTTGATATTATATACACNTACACACTGCAGTTGTTGATATTATATACACGTTAGTTGTTGATATTATACACTGTAGTAGTTGATATCATATACACTTTAGTAGTTGATATCATACACACTTTAGTTGTTGATATCATATACACGTTAGTTGTTGATATTATACCTTGTAGTAGTTGATATTATATACACTGTAGTTGTTGATATTATACACCGTAGTAGTTGATATCATATACACTGTAGTAGTTGATATTATACACACTTGAGTAGTTGATATCATATACACTGTAGCAGTTGATATTATATACACTGTAGCAGTTGATATTATATACACTGTAGCAGTTGATATTATATACACTGTAGCAGTTGATANTTTGAGTAGTTGATATTATATACACTGTAGTAGTTGATATTATATACACTGTAGTAGTTGATATTATACACACTTTAGTGGTTGATATTATACACACTTTAGTAGTTGATATTATATACACTGTAGCAGTTGATATTATACAGTGTAGTAGTTGATATTATATACACTGTAGTAGTTGATATTAAACACACTGTAGTAGTTGATATCATATACACTTGAGTAGTTGTTATCATATACACTGTAGTAGTTGATATCATACACACTTTAGTAGTTGATATGATACACACTTGAGTAGTTGATATTATACACACTGTAGCAGTTGATATTATACACTGTAGTATTTGATATTATACACACTTTAGTAGTTGATATTATACACACTTTAG
>NW_018474918.1:0-930 GCF_002113885.1 Mizuhopecten yessoensis
GATAATGATGATGATGATGATATGTTGATGATGATAGAATGATGAAATTGATTGTGATAATGCTTAATCCATGTCCGTGATAAAATCCCTTAATCCCTACGGTAGGAGAAGAATTTTGAAGATTTTACCTATTTCCCCTATTCTGCCCCGCCCATCTGCCCCAAGGGGCGCCACACCCACCATTTATACAAAATTGAGTCCCCTTGGCCCAGGATGCTCCAGACTAAATTAGGATAAAATCCCTTATTCACTACGGTAGAAGAATGATTTTGAAGGTTTTATCTCTATTTCCCCTATTGGGCCCCGCCCCTCTGCCCCCAGGGGGTCACACCCACCAATTATACAAAATTAAGTCACCTTGGCCTAAGGATGCTCCAGACCAAATTTAGTCAAAATCTACTTGGCCGTTCAGGACTAGTAGCGTTTTAAAGTAAAAGTTGACGGACAGACGACGGACGCTGCGGTATGGCACAAGCTTACCATGGTCCTTCTGACCAGGTGAGTTAAAAAAACAGTTTTAAGAGTTTGTAAAGGCGAAAAATCATTACTGAGAAACTAAATCTGACAGCATACAAAACAAGAGGCCCAATGGGCCTGCATCGCTCACCTGTTATTAATCTAACACTTGTAATCTTAAGATTTCATAAGAACCTATTAAAAGATTTAAACATATGACGCCTCTGACCTTGATTGTCGAACAAGGACATTAGGTTGANTTGGCCGTTCAGGACTAGTAGCGTTTTAAAGTAAAAGTTGACGGACAGACGACGGACGCTGCGGTATGGCACAAGCTTACCATGGTCCTTCTGACCAGGTGAGTTAAAAAAACAGTTTTAAGAGTTTGTAAAGGCGAAAAATCATTACTGAGAAACTAAATCTGACAGCATACAAAACAAGAGGCCCAATGGGCCTGCATCGCTCACCTGTTAT
>NW_018474919.1:0-930 GCF_002113885.1 Mizuhopecten yessoensis
ATGTTTATGTAGTATTTGAAAAAAAGACACAAAAAAAAGTTACTTGAGCGTGATGCCCCTTTAAGTATGATTTTGTGAGATTTTATAACAAAAAAGAAGTGCAATTTGAACATAATTTGATACAAGTTCTTCTAGACGCCAATTGGTCTGTCTTATACTGGATGAAATGTTGTTATAACATGTTTAACGAGTGTTTTCAATAAGCCAGAAAATACAGAAAAAATGAAATTTGGCGTAAAATGGTATTTTCAAATTTCCCCCAAGAAAGTTATTTGGGTTATTGAGTATGACTTTGTGGGACTAAAAAATGGGTAAAAACTGGGAAGAACAATTTTATAACCAAAAAGAAGTGTATTTTGAAAATGATTTGAATTTCTCAAAATTTCATTAGTTTCATTTCATTAGTTTTCCAAGTGCTGGAAAATAGTTAAATTCTTCTTAGAACCAAACCTGTCAATGTTTTTGCATACTTAATACAAGTTATTTTAGACGCCAAGTAGTCTTTCTTAAACTGGGTGAAATGTTGTTATATTATGTTGTATCGAGTGTTTTCGATAAGCCATAAAATACCGAAAAAATGAAATTTAGCGTTAACTGGTATTTTCAAATTTCCCCTCAGAAAGTTATTTAGGTTATTAAGTATGACTTTGTGGTACTACAAAATGGTTAAAAACTGTGAATAACAATTTTATATTTAAAAAGAAGTGTATTTTGAAAATAATTTGAATTTCTCAAAATTACATTAATTTCATTTCATTAGTTTTCCAAGTGCTAGAAAATAGTTAAATTCTTCATAGAACCCAATCTGTTTTGCATACTCAATACAAGTTCTTCAATATGCCAAGTGGTCTGTCTTAATCGGGGTGAAGTGTTTTAATATCAAGCTTTATCGAGTGTTTTCAAAAAGCCAGAAAATATCGAAAAAATGAA
>NW_018474920.1:0-930 GCF_002113885.1 Mizuhopecten yessoensis
CACACTAGACATTACACACCGGACTACAGCACTACCCAATCTAGACTACAACATTGAACTATAAAATATTTATATTGAAGCATGATTAATCCGCCAAGACCTCCTCCCAAGGTACATTTATATCCATGCTTTCTTTTATGATTTCTTTTTGTGAGGCAGACTGTGGATATTTTATTTTTTTAAATATTTTAAATATATGAAACTTTACAATACTTTCCGGTATTCTGAAATGGTTATAACCTTACACCTCAAGCCTCATCCACGCGAATTGAATAAAACACCACAGGGCTTGGTCATCTTTGAATTGCATAGGTATCGCGTAACTATCTATTAAAAGATTTAGAATTGTACTGTTTGAAGACCATTTTATAATTTATTAGATATATTAAATACGAAATACGTTAAACTAAGAAGAAACACAAAATAAATAAAAACAGACACCATAACTAAATAATAATATTTAAAATCAAAGACAAACAAACACATTACCTGTGTTGACTGTGATACGTTGAAGGCAAGCTTAAGGCTGTTTGGATGAATGACGTCAGAAAGTCGTGCTCGGACAACCCTGTGATATGGACCAAGGTCTTGTTGTTCTGTTTACATATAGCCCTAGCGTCTGGCCAGGTTCTCGGATCTGTGTAAAACTGGTACCTACACCAGGAAGTTCCTGAGGAAATGTCAGTACATATACAACGTAAACAATCAATTCAATACAGGTACGTTTTGTTACCCGATTTTTTCAGTAAAAACACCAACACATTCTAAATTCTTCATTCATTTTGCATATGTGTCGAACTTTCCCCTCAGTTAATCTTGTCATTATCTATTATCGTTCCAGTATCCATTGTTATTTCAAACATTTTATCTAATTTATGATATATATATAAACAATATCAGTGGGATGAAAAATATGCTCAGGATTTTTTT
>NW_018474921.1:0-930 GCF_002113885.1 Mizuhopecten yessoensis
TCTTTTTTGAACCACTCTCAATCAACAGTAGCATAGCCCGTTATAGTCTGTAGCGCTTTATTATCGCTATTATTAGAATGGCCTTTGTAAAAGATTTACAGACTAGTCACATGATTTCTCTCCTCCAATCAGAGTTGTAAATTCACAACTAATGTTAACATGTGGTTACCTGGCAACTGTCACAACATTCGAAGTCAGTGACCTTCATCCCTGGCATTTACCACAAATCAAAACATAAAACCTTAGCCAAGAGAGGTCAATTTCAGCAGTATCTGAAGTTTTCTACAGCTAAAGTCAATGTCAATGATGTTGACCTTGCTGTGCACAGGAAGGATAAATGTCACTGACCTTGACCTTTCACGTTAGCTACAACCAATGAGGTAATGAGCGTTTAGATATTATTTTCGACCACTATTATATTTCCAGCATCAGTTACAACAATATAACTCAATTCAACACAAGAAAATATGAAATTGAACAGGAAGAATTTCAGATTTCTCAGAACCTATCTCTCAAGAATAAAACGTTTCTATGAAACAATATATATTTTCCCCTCTAAAACCAACTGACATGTCTTTCTCAGCAGAAGTTTATGTTACCATTGTTGTATTATAAATTGCTTTATGGTAAAGAGTCCCAGAGCTCCATTTTGTACCTCCATTGAAAAAGAGTTCTAGTTCATTTGGCATTTTTCTGACTTGTATGCATTTTTACCATAGCAAAGAGTTACATGTATATACAGAAGAAATAAATTTATTATATACGGTAATATAATTATATATATAATTCCTTTCGAATCAAAGGATCACCCTTCCATAGGGATTCGAACCACCAATCCTCTGATGATAAAACTCCCTTAAACAACCTATAGGCATCTTTATATGGATATAGAGTAAAATACAAATTTAATGGGAAAATACTTTTTTACTT
>NW_018474922.1:0-930 GCF_002113885.1 Mizuhopecten yessoensis
GGCTTCCTGGGACTGAGCTCTATGACTTGTGTAAAATAAAATGCTCTCAACTAAGATCACAGGGGTCAAATATGTCAAACTTCACCAGACTTCTTCCAGAACCAAGAGTCCTAGACACTTGATATACTGGACCCATCCCTGGGATTTAATCTTTTGATAAAAGGGACAATATTTAACTGGTTTTTAATTGAAAATTAAGTGTCAGTTGAGCTATTAAGGCCCCTGAACCTCTTGTTTATGCATTTGAAAGAAGATATCTCAATCATATTGAAGTTGAGAAATCTAGATAAATGAGATAAAAAGTGGTTATGAATTTTTGTTTATTATGAAACTATGTGTGCTGTTTATTATTTCTTAAAATCGCATTTATCCATACATTTTCAATGAAAAAACCCACTTGATGTATTGTAATTAATTCATTCTGTGATAAATAAAATAATTGTTGAGTTAATAAGACATGTTTCGTTTCATTTATAATTCTATTCGTTTATGAAAATTGTCGGATTTTGACGGAATTCGGTCTGTAGCATTGTTGAGTCGATGGGACCATTTTTAAGCTCACCTGTCGAAAGGGCCAGTGAGCTTATGTCATAGTGCGGCGTCCGTCGTCCGTCAACTTTTCCTTCAACCGCTTTTTTTCTGAAGAACGGAATGGCGTAGAGCCATGATATTTGACTGAAAGCTTTCTTGGTAGGATCCCAACAAAGTTTGGGAATGAAAATGACCTTGACCTGCATTCAAGGTCACAGGGGTCTAATATGTCAAACTCTTTAAAACTACTTCTCATGAAGAACTAAAAGGTATTGAATCTTTATATTTCGCTGGTGGTTTCCTGGGATAGAGCCCAACAAAGTTAGAGAATGAAAATATGCTTGGCCGACTTAAAAGGTCACAGGGGTCAAATATGTCAAACACTTCAAACAACTTCTT
>NW_018474923.1:0-930 GCF_002113885.1 Mizuhopecten yessoensis
AATAACAACAGAAAGACAAACATACATACAGACAGACAGATACATACCTATACAGACAGATATGTGACTGACGTACAGATGTATATATTCACAATTAAAGTACAGACAGTCACTAAACGGACGTACAGACAGCCACGCAACAGAACTGAATTTAGTTGCCATTATAAGACTTAATTTGTTTATTCAGATGTGGTACAACTTCACCACCTCTAAAACAGCAAGATATGTAAATGGTAGGGTTGTGATCGCATACTCTGAATTTAGTGTATATTATCCTACCTTGGATATTTAAAGATACTAATTATACTCAGTCAGCTTTGTGCTAGTTATATTAGGCGCGGACTGGAGGGGGCATACAGGTGTTGGAGTGGGGAGGGGAAGCGATAGTGGGAGTTGGGGTGGGAACGGGAAATTGACGTATCATATCTATGCTACATACGGTGATAACAAATGTCTAACAGGCCCTACGCATTACTTCTCGGTATTTTGAACAGCGGCCGAGGGAAAAACGATTTTGTTTAGGAAATGTTTATACATATGTACTCCTATCTGGGGGCCAAATGACCTTTCTCCTTGTATATGTTAGAGTTCAGTTTAGCTTCACATTTGATGAGATTTTAGGTCATTTCAATGTTGTATTATTTTAATTCGAATAAAAATTTCATGGGAAGATGGTAGATATAAATTATTTTCAAGTATCATCGGATATTTAAAAGTATTATAACCGACCGTAACATTTTTTTTTAATCCAAGTATACTAACCGACCGTAACATTTTTTGTTAATTCGTAGGAGGCGACTAGTGAGGAACATACTGGTGAATTGGGGATTCGCTTTTGTGTACTCTACTTGGGGTCACAAAAGCGACCAAAATAAAACTGCTGCACCCTTTGCAATATTTGGGATCTTTATCTTTCTTTCTACTTCTAAC
>NW_018474924.1:0-930 GCF_002113885.1 Mizuhopecten yessoensis
ACAGTGTGTCAACTCACTCTAATATGAGAACAGTGTGTCAATTCACTCCATTATGAGAACAGTGTGTCAACTCACTTCAATATGATAATAGTGTGTCAACTCACTTCAATATGATAACAGTGTGTCACCTCACTTCAATATGAAAACAGTGTATCAACTCACTCCAATATGATAACAGTGTGTAAACTCACTCCAATATGAGAACAGTGTGTCAACTCACTCCAACATGAGAACAGCTTGTCAACTCACTTCAATATGAGAACAGCGTGTCAATTCACTCCAATATGAAACAGTGTGTTAACTCACTCTAATATGAGAACAGTGTGTAAATTCACTTCAATAAGATAACAGTGTGTCACCTCACTTCAATATGAGAACAGTGTGTCAACTCACCTAATATGATAACAGCGTGTCAACTCACCTAATATGATAACAGCGTGTCAACTCACTCCAATATGATAACAGTGTGTCAACTAACTCCAACATGAGAACAGCGTGTCAACTCACCTAATATGATAACAGCATGTCAACTCACTCCAATATGATAACAGTGTGTCAACTCACTCAAATATGAGAACAGTGTTTCAACTCATTTCAATATGAGAACAGTGTTCGACTCACTTCAATATGATAACAGTGTGTCAACTCCAATATGAGAACAGTGTGTCAACTCACTTCAATATTAGAATAGTGTGTCAACTAACTTCAATATGAGAACAGTGTGTCTAGTCACTTCAATATCAGAATGCATTTCAAATATTCAACTTATTTAAATAAATGTTAGCATACATGTTGAATACCGCTTTTGGCAAAGTTATTTTAGTTTGATTTGATCATCGCTGATACTTTGAAAATAATAAAAACAAGAGGCCCAATGGGCCTGATTCGCTTACCTGGTATTAATCTCACACTTGTAATCTTAAAAGTGGA
>NW_018474925.1:0-931 GCF_002113885.1 Mizuhopecten yessoensis
ATATTAGCAGTTTTCCAACTAAGGGGGATAACTCCTGTTTGTAGTTATTTGTTGAAAAGCAATGTTAAAGGAAGAGAAATAGAATGTTCAAGTTGTTTTATTATTTTAGGTACCATGCCATCGGGTCCAGCTGGTTTATTACTATTTAGGAGAAACAATTGGTCATGGACATCTTGATGTGTTATTGTTATTTTTTCCATAGAGTGGGGACAGTTAAATTCAATATCAGGAATAGGTTCAAGATTCTCAGAACTGCTTTAAGAAGTTACAAATACAGGGAGTGAATTAATAGCTAAGAACCCAACAGAGATAAGAAATAGCAAATCAATTACCAAAAGAACAATGATAAAAAGAAGGAAAATGATCAAAACAAAATACCCGACTATCAAATAACTGGTAGGTACTCCTAATTCGCGTAAATTTCAAATTAGATTCAGGGACGAAAGTGTCATTAATACTTCAATGGATTTAAAATCGTTCAATCGAAAACAAAAATTGAGTCAGAAAACAATAAGTTTGCGATCTGTTTATCGGAAAAGTAGTTACATATATGTACAAAAAAATGACCTTCCTTTACCATGCCATGAGTTAACTTTATGTCATTATGTTTTTGTTTAAATCAGGAATTAACAGAAACATTATATAAGGACATGATTGGTTAGTAATAAAAGATGTCGAACTTAATAATGAATAAGGATATTTGAGAGTGAAAAATCCTTATGTTTGCCTTAAAGATGATGTTTTTGAGACTTGCATCCGAAACCATAGTAAATCATTAAACAACACAAGTATGTATGGGAAAATCAAAACAGAGTATGGGGTTAGAAAATGCAGAAGAAGAACAAAATTATGCAATGATCAAATTCTTGGAATCATTAAACGCCCTAGGCAACAGACCCTATAGATATATAAACAAACTAAATCCCTCAGG
>NW_018474926.1:0-931 GCF_002113885.1 Mizuhopecten yessoensis
GTGAGAGAAAACGAGACACCTCCAATTACAACAATATAACATGTGATAGAAAACGAGACACACCCATAACTACAATATAACATGTGTGAGAACACGAAACACACCCATTATTACAACAAAACAAGTATGAGAACACAAAACACACCCATTACTACAATATGACATGGTTGAGAGCACGAGACACACCCATTAATACAATATAACATGTGTGAGAAAACGAGACACACCAATTACTATCATATAACATGTGTGAGAACACGGAAAACACCCATTACTACAATATAACCTGTGTGAGAACACGAAACACACCCATTACTTCAATATAACATGTGTGAAAACACGAAACACACCCGTTTCTACAATATAGCATGTGAGAGAAAACGAGACACATCCAATTACACAATATAACATGGGTGGGAACACGAGACACACCCATTACTACAATATAACATGTGAGAAAAAACGAGACACCTCCAATTACAACAATATAACATGTGAGAGAAAACGAGACACATCGAGAAAACGAGACACCTCCAATTACAACTATATAACATGTGAGAGAAAGCGAGACACACCCATAACTACAATATAACATGTGTTAGAACACGAAACACACCCATTATTACAATATAACATGTATGAGACCCCGAGACACACCCATTTCTACAATATAACATATGTGAGAACACAAAACACACCCATTACTACAATATTACATGGTTGAGAACCCGAGACACACCCATTAATACAATATAACATGTGTGAGAACACGAAACACACCCATTACTTCAATATAACATGTGTGAAAACACGAAACACACCCGTTACTACAATATAGCATGTGAGAGAAAACGAGACACATCCAATTACACAATATAACATGTGTGAGAAAACGAGACACACCCATAACTACAATATAACATGTGTGAGA
>NW_018474927.1:0-931 GCF_002113885.1 Mizuhopecten yessoensis
ACCCACAAAGTCATTTTTGACTGATCCCCCTGGGAGCAGTACACCACTACCTACTGACCCCAGGGGGTACAAGTTCCAGTCGTCATCCTGTGTATAGTAGGAGCGGCGGTAACTGGTGGCAAAGGTCACGCCGACACAAACCGTGACAATAACTGCTAGGGTTAGACCGTTCATTGTCCTGTAAAGAATGAGAATAAAAAAATATTATAATAAAGTGATATTTTTTAAGAACTAATATTTGAATTATGTGTTGAAAACATCTGACGTTTTTGTTTTTATCCATTGAAAATGTTTAAAACTCATTTGGCGCTCTAATGTCCATAGTCACAACGACACACACCATGACAATTACTGCTAGAGTTAGACATATCATTAAAGGTAGATATTCTTTAATTGTAAAGACGTTTGTTTGTTAGGGGTTTAACATCTTCATAACAGCAACGTTCATATGAAGACGAGACGAGACAAAATGATTTTGTTTTTGATATATTCACCAAAGTACTTTTTTAAAACCAGGTTTCGTGTTCAATGTAACTATCCTTAATATAAATTTATCTCAGAATGAAGAAAAAATAAAATGAAATAAATCTGGGTTAGAAATAAATTGAACAAATCTTGATTAGAAATTAATTGTAACAAATCTCGATTAGAAATTAATTGTAACAGACCTGAATTAGAAAAATATTTGAACAATTAATTTGAATTAAAACATATAAAGCATCTAATATAACCGTGGGACATACCTTGCTTGCTGTTTGGTTGCTGATCTTGACGCAGTGAGCAGACGATATTATACAGTCGTTCCTAGCTGTAAGTTTATATATATAGTCACCAAAATCAGGAAGAGGAAAACAGAATTACGAATAAATATTGTCTCGATTATTTTCCCTTCGCCACAGTTTCATTAGTCAAGCATCGGTTTACCACACGT
>NW_018474928.1:0-931 GCF_002113885.1 Mizuhopecten yessoensis
TAATCCTTTAAGTGTTGGTCTTACAAGACAGGTTCTGCTTCCTTTAGTGGTCTCAGAAGACTGTTAATCCTTTGAATGTTTGGTCTTACAAGACAGGTTCTGCTTCCTTTGGTGGTCTCAGAAGACGGTTAATCCTTTGAATGTTTGGTCTTACAAGTCAGGTTCTGCTTCCTTTGTTGGTCTCAGTAGACGGTTAATCCTTTGAGTGTTTGGTCTTACAAGACAGGTTCTGCTTTCTTTGTTGGTCTCAGAAGACAGTTAATCCTTTAAGTGTTGGTCTTACAAGACAGGTTCTGCTTCCTTTGTTGGTCTCAGTAGACGGTTAATCCTTTGAATGTTTGGTCTTACAAGACAGGTTCTGCTTCCTTTGTTGGTCTCAGAAGACAGTTAATCCTTTGAGTGTTGGTCTTAGAAGACAGGTTGTGTTTCCTTTAGTGATCTCAGAAGACAGTTAATCCTTTGAGTGTTTGGTCTTACAAGACAGGTTCTGCTTCCTTTGTTGGTCTCAGTAGACGGTTAATCCTTTGAATGTTTGGTCTTACAAGACAGGTTCTGCTTCCTTTGTTGGTCTCAGTAGACGGTTAATCCTTTGAATGTTTGGTCTTACAAGACAGGTTCTGCTTCCTTTGTTGGTCTCAGTAGACGGTTAATCCTTTGAATGTTTGGTCTTACAAGACAGGTTCTGCTTCCTTTGTTGGTCTCAGAAGACAGTTAATCCTTTGAGTATTGGTCTTAGAAGACAGGTTCTGCTACCTTTGTTTGTCTCAGAAGACAGTTAATCCTTTGAGTGTTTGGTCTTAGAAGACAGGTTCTGCTTCCTTTAGTGGTCTCAGGAGACAGTAAATCCTTTAAGTGTTGGTCTCAGAAGACGGAATGTACCTTTTAGTGTTAGGTTAATAAGACAGGTTCTTCTTAAATGGTTTCACCAGAC
>NW_018474929.1:0-931 GCF_002113885.1 Mizuhopecten yessoensis
AGGCTGTGGGTATGGTGTGTTACATAGGCTGTGGGTATGGTGTGATTCAGAGGCTGTGGTATGGTACGTTACAGAGGCTGTGGGTATGGTATGTTACATAGGCTGTGGGTATGGTGTGTTACAGAGGCTGTGGTATGGTACGTTACAGAGGCTGGGGGTATGGTGTGCTAGAGAGGCTTTGGGTATGGGGTGTTACAGAGGCTGTGGGGATGTAGGCATTACATTAATAACAGTAAAAGTTTAAAATCAATCTTATTTCTCCTGTGCAGATGATGGGACATATGCTACAGAGGCTGTGGGTATGGTGTGTTACATAGGCTGTGGGGATGGTGTGATTCAGAGGCTGTGGTATGGTACGTTACAGAGGCTGTGGGGATGGTATGTTACATAGGCTGTGGGTATGGTGTGTTACATAGGCTGTGGGTATGGTGTGCTACAGAGGCTGTGGGTATGGTGTGTTACAGAGGCTGTGGGTATGTAGGCATTACATTAATAACAGTAAAAGTTTAAAATCAATCTTATTTCTCCTGTGCAGATGATGGGACATGTCAGTGTTCTAGCTGAGTTTATTATATTGTAAGCGAGTTTAAACACAGCTGATCACAATCAAAGGCTGTCTCAGATGTGCACAAAGAGGTGGTTCAGTGGAAAGAAACCAAGATTGTCTGCAGAACCAATTTCTCACTACGTCTGTTCCACATTTGTCTGGTGCTGGATGGGCTTTGATAAATGTGTTTAGCTAGCGAGACATTAGATAGACTGGATCAGGCATGTCTTTGCTGCTGTATTTGACTGTAGTTTTCAGCATTGCTGTAACCTTTTCTTATCATCTTTTTGTATTTGTAAACGTATTTTTTTCTTATTCTTGTTTTGTAAGTGTTGCTGTAACTCCACCTCTGTATAATTACAGCCCCACCTCCATATTACTAAA
>NW_018474930.1:0-931 GCF_002113885.1 Mizuhopecten yessoensis
GTTGAGACATAGACATAGACATAAAGAAAGGGGTGAGGCAGAGACTTAGACATATAGAAGGGGGTGAGACAGAGACACATAAGAGGGGGTGATGCAGAGACATAGACATATAGAAAGGGGTGAGGCAGAGACATAGACAGATAGAAGGGGGTGAGGCAGGGACACATAGGAGGGGGGTGATACAGAGACATAGACATATAGAAGGGTGTGAGACAGAGACACATAAGAGGTGCGCGGTGTGATACAGAGACATAGACATATAGAAGGGTGTGAGACAGAGACACATAAGAGGTGCGCGGTGTGATACAGAGACATAGACATATAGAAGGGTGTGAGACAGAGACACATAAGAGGTGCGCGGTGTGATACAGAGACATAGACATATAGAAGGGGGTGAGACAGAGTCACATATGAGGGGGTGAACAGAGACATAGACATATAGAAAGGGGTGAGACAGAGTCACATATGAGGGGGTGATACAGAGACATAGACATATAGAAGGGGGTGATATAGAGACATAGACATATAGAAGGGGGTGAGACAGAGACACATAAGAGGGGCGCGGTGTGATACAGAGACATAGACATATAGAAGGGGGTGAGACAGAGACATAGACATATATATGATGCTGAGACAGAGACACATAAGAGTGGGGTGAGACAGAGACATAGACATATAGAAGGGTTGAAACATAGACATAGACATATAGAAGGGTTGAGACAGACATAGGCATATAGAAGGGGGTGAGACAGAGACATAGACATATAGAAGGGGCTGAGACAGAGACACATAAGAGGGGGGCGTGATACAGAGACATAAACATATAGAAAGGGGTGAGACAGGGACACATAAGAAGGGGTGATACAGAGGCATAGACATAGAGAAAGGGGTGATACAGAGACATAGGCATATAGAAGGGGTGAGACAGAGA
>NW_018474931.1:0-931 GCF_002113885.1 Mizuhopecten yessoensis
TTGTTCAATATGTGCACAAGGTGACACTACTTTACTATATATATAAAACATTTTAACGCACGATTTTTAACGACATTTTGTATCAGATCAGTTGAATTTAACTGAAATGGAACACATCAAATATATCATTTATCTAAGAAAAGTGGAAATAGTAGTATAATTCGACCAATTAAAATATCAAAATATAATGCAATCTTTTCCATGAAAACAGTTCAATTATCAAGTTCGCATTGTTGACTTCACACCTGGCAGTGTCGCATTTTGCAAGTGTTTTTCTAGTAAAGGCTCTACACGACGAAGACTACGAGTTCATAATAAAATTATTATTAAGAAGTCATCTGCAAATTGTCCGAGTTTATGATTATTGTGAAGTATCTGAATGCCCTTGATATTTGTATCGTTTTCCCGCGTGTTATATATATACTATATATAGTATACTTATTTTATTTATTTTTTATATAGTATATATATGAACCAAACAATGTGATAACAATGTAAGGGACGTTACAATTGCTTTGTAGAAATTCTTATAGATTGCTTTATGGAAATTCATATAAGAAAGATCTACATTATATATAGTATATATATGAACCGAACAATGTGATGATTATAGTGTAAGGGAGGTAATGCTTTGTACTATGTTTGTGAACTCTCCAGGAAGGAGATAAGAAAAGAACGAGAATAATAAGAGAGACAGACGACGAATGGCATGGTTTATATTTCCTCCGAAATAAGCGAGCCCCAACACATTTAACCCATAACACCTGAATAATAGTTAGTACATTGTAACTAGCAAGAATAGATACAGTGAGACGGGACCTCCTTGGCGGTATCCAAATTTTATGTTTAAGTTCAACAATATTTAATTTTGAATTATATCCATCTCAGCCCGAGTTTCCTCTGGCCCTAATACCTGAACACTGCATCACAG
>NW_018474932.1:0-931 GCF_002113885.1 Mizuhopecten yessoensis
CCCACGACAACAGGGTGTTACCCTCGTGTAGTCCGACTCCTTCCCGGGTACAATAGGGTGATACCCTCTTTCCCACGACAACAGGATGTTGCCCTCGTGTAGTCTGTATTGACCGTCACCTGGTATCTTTTAGTGTGTTTACTGAGCGATACATATACCCTTTAAATGGTGATATTTCCCATACACTCTATAGAAATTAAGAGGTTGACATCCACTACACAGCCTTTAAATTAGTAACACCTTATGTCAACGACTTTCTTTTTACAACGCGCCATCTTCTAGTTTATGTGGAAGGAAATTCAAACAAATCTATTTGTTGAAGAATTTGTGGAAATGTGTATTCAATATTGTGAAGGCGGATGCAGGTTCGTAATACAAGTTTATTGTTATGAATAGACTGTGCTTACCTTGTGTCCTGGCCGGTCGATAGGATTTAAGCTTATATTAAACACAAACAAGGACTTAATCAGTCAAAGGAATTAAGCTGATGGCTCTTGTAACGCTGACCTGTCTTGGGACCCTGGCTCTACTTGGAACGGGGACCTACATATTGTATATAGAATTGGAACTCATTCCAAACAATACCTGTAGCTTTAAATTATGCCGGTCAAGTACCCAACATAAAACAGCACATATTTCATTCTGGAGTATTTCCATTATTTTAATTACATTTTTAATTCTCGACACCTGATACGGATGAAAGAGCAAAGGTTATTAGCTACTATATACGTCATACCTGTACTTTAGGTTACAGGTATATGCTACCTTACACATTTTTTACCTGTACTTTGGGTTTGGGTCAAATTATATGGATATATCTTATATAAACTTAGGAAATAATAATTGAAACATAAAACCCCCATTATATGCTACCTTTCACATCATACTCAAAATCGTAGTTTACTCCCATAAATTAACCACCCCAACTTCG
>NW_018474933.1:0-931 GCF_002113885.1 Mizuhopecten yessoensis
CAGAAATGAGGACAATGAAGATTGTAATTTGATTCTTGGAAGCAATGTATAGAGCCAAATATGGGAAACACTGGGCCTACCCAAGTTAATGTGTTTGATTTAAACCGCAAGGTCATGTTGACGATAAGATATTCTGATAATGTCGAATAAGCATAAACAAGTTACAGCGTGTTAATTTATAGCATATGTTTACAAATCCGGTGCAAGCCCCTTGATAATCACCCTGAAAAGATATTTTGTTTACAGTGTTATTAAATCAAGGTCAGTTTGATTCTTTTCCTCCTGCCGCGAGTTTAGCAAGATCATCGTAAGGAGCAAACATTTAGGTGACGTGAGTAATGTTTGAACTGACGAAACAGACATTGCAAGATCCCTTATATTACGAAAACATCATATTGATTTAGCGGGTCACATTCATATTTAATATGAAGCAAATTAGGTTTGTGTTTATGCTCGCATGAACGATAAAAAGTCGTTTAACCTCCTTTTTCCATGTGCGATTATGAATTGTTTAGTCTTGGTGAAGTTGACCTTGACCATCCTTGTTCTATTTCAAGAAAGGTATGACCTAAAGCTATAAAAACACATATTTAAATGTTGACTTAAATGTTGAGTAAGCTTATGAAACAGCATTATAACGTTAGACATAGACAAGGAGATTCAAAGGCGAAAGAGGAAAACAAGTTTCTCAATGAACAAAATTCGATATATGAAGACAACCAGAAGTAAAACAAAATCAAAATATGAACCAAATGATCGAACGGAGTAAAAGTATCAAAACTCAAAGTAGTTGAGAGAATAACCGATGAACATAAGTTTTTAATACAAAGACAAAACTTTTACCGAGTGGGCACCTAAACAAACAGAAAGACAACATGAACTGGTGAAACACCAAAGCAAACAGGAGAAAACACCAAAGCAAACAGGAGAC
>NW_018474934.1:0-931 GCF_002113885.1 Mizuhopecten yessoensis
TTGTATTTCATGATCTGAAAATTGCTTGTATTACTATAACAAGATACAATAGGTATGTGGTAAAATGTAATAAGTGGCATGTACTCTAGTGTACTCATGTGAACAATCAAAAATAAAATATGATAAAAAAACCAAACAGTTCTGTACTCTCAAAACAACAGCAGAGATAACAGTTCTTTATGCTCAAAACAACAGCAGAGATGACAGTTCTGTACTCTCAAAGCAATAGCAGAGATGACAGTTCTGTACTCTCAAAACAATAGCAGAGATAACAGTTCTTTACTCTCAAAACAACAGCAGAGATAATAGATCTAGACACTCTGTGCTGACATGTGACATGGCCACCTATAAAGCCGGCCACAGACACTCAGCTCTCCAAAGTACCCAGCAATCTCTGGTAATAAACACAAGATGGTCTCAAAATGTTAAATAAGTTAGAAAGTGATCTAGGATGCTTATGTTTGATTCTACGCTGACAATAGTAGGTGTTCGCAAAACAGACGTTGTTTAATGTCATGTGATCATCCAGTGAAAAAGTATACTGTTACATCATGTTATAAGAAATAGTCACTTTATTGCCGATGAAAGGCGAACATTTTCTCGGGGCTAAAGACAGAGGAAAACAGTTGGTCTTGAATGGACAATAAAATGGTCATTTCCTGAAAGTCCAGTCTGTTACTGTTTTATTAAACTGATACAAACCAAACTTGTAGACCATTTGTTATGCTGTGACCTTGGTTTCATCATTGTTATTTGCAAACTCTTGTCTTTCGCCTCAGGAAATAGACTCGGTTGAGGAGATCCAGAAACTTGCCAGAATCTACATTCAGAAGTCCCAAACTTAATATAGTTTATAGCTGATACTACCACAGAAACAGTTCTGGGAACCTAGTGACAGCCATATCGACTTTGTCACACTGGGAACCTAGTG
>NW_018474935.1:0-932 GCF_002113885.1 Mizuhopecten yessoensis
CATTTGTGATAATTTGTTTACGTCTAAAAATAGCCACGGTAATCCTAAGCTTGAGGAGACATCACTACACGCACGACTAGCATTAGTCCGAATTATTCTGACGTTTTATCGACTTTTTTCATATCGGTCTGTCGTCGGTTAATCGACGACAGACCGATATGAAAAAAGTCGTTAAAACGTCAGAATAATTCGGACTAGACTAGCATATTACCTGAGCATTTATTACAATGATTGTAGGGTCAATTACAACGATGACTGTAATGTAATTATCAGAAATTGTCACATTTTTTGGAAAAGGAAAACTCGAAACAAAGTCCTGTGCTGTTACCGGATTTGTTTTTCATTTACAGTAGCCTATAAACACATCAAATGTTCCATCCTGTTACCAATACCATTAAAGATTTTAACAAGAAAAATAAAAAATAAATAGATTAATTTATTCTTGTGATAAAATATCAATTCTAATTAATTTCACATATTATTGTTTCAAAAGCACTGGTCGAATGGCACTGTACAGATTCCGGAAATAGGGATCACCGAAGTGAGAGCTAAATAAAACACGTTGTTGTACACCTCCAGTCGAGGTAAATTGGATTATTTTAATCATTACCCATGTTGTATAATTAGTCAAAACGGAATTATTTTTGCAACTTTTCAACCCGATAAACTGTATTATATATTTATATTCACTTCTTAATCTTACATAATCGATCATTAATTACAAGCGCTGACGTACTGTCGATTACTTGCGATTTTCTTGTATAACTATTACCTGGTAACAAGTTGCTTCCGATTGTTATTACAGAGGTTTTGCAACTTTACGGGTACATGTGAGCTACAGTACGCGTACAATTATATTCTATGATTACATATATATAGGACCGTCGACATGTACGTGTGTAGCATGTAAGCTGTGACTTTTCAACTTTCTA
>NW_018474936.1:0-932 GCF_002113885.1 Mizuhopecten yessoensis
TTTCATTACTGTTGCTGTGTTTATTGTAAATTTATTTTAACATCACCTAGATTTCATTACTGTTGCTGTGTTTATTGTAAATTTATTTTAACATCAGATATATTTCACTACTGTGGCTGTGTTTATTGTATGTTTATTTTAACATCAGATTGATTTCACTACTGTGGCTGTGTTTATTGTTAATTTATTTTAACATCACCTAAATTTCACTACTGTGGCTGTGTTTATTGTATGTTTATTTCAACATCAGCTAGATTTCGCTACTGTGTCTCTATTTATTTTATGTTTAATTTAAACATCAGCTAGATTTAACTTCTGTGGCTGTGTTTATGGTATGTTTATTCAAACATCATCTAGATTTCTCTTCTTTGGCTGTTTTTAT
The DNA here is from genome assembly GCF_002113885.1 of Mizuhopecten yessoensis. NCBI lineage: Eukaryota > Metazoa > Mollusca > Bivalvia > Pectinida > Pectinidae > Mizuhopecten > Mizuhopecten yessoensis. Next base: position 383 of record NW_018474936.1, read on the forward strand.
TGAATGTTTATTTCAGCATCAGCTAGATTTCACAACTGTGGCTCTGTTTATTGAATGCTTATTTAAACATCAGCTAGGTTTCTCTACTATAGCTGTGTTTATTGAATGTTTATTTAAACATCAGCTAGATTTCTCTACTATAGCTGTGTTTATTGAATGTTTATTTAAACATCAGCTAGGTTTCTCTACTATAGCTGTGTTTATTGAATGTTTATTTTAACATCAGATAGATTTCACTACTGCGGCTGTGTTTATTGTATGTTTATTTTAACATCAGCTAGATTTCACTACTGAGGCTGTGTTTATTGTATGTTTATTTTAACATCAGATAGATTTCACTACTGTGACTGTGTTTATTGTATGTTTATTTTAACATCAGATATATTTCACTACTGTGGCTGTGTTTATTGTAAATTTATTTTAACATCACCTAGATTTCACTACTGTGGCTGTGTTTTTTGTATAATTATTTAAACATCAGATAGATTTCTCTTCTTTGGCTGTTTTTATTGAATGTTTATTTAAACATCAGCTAGATTTCTCTACTATA
>NW_018474937.1:0-932 GCF_002113885.1 Mizuhopecten yessoensis
TTGTTTAAAGCAAAAAGTTGACGCCGGACAGACGGACAGACGGACGACAGACGACGGACGGACGGACGACGGATGCCGCACCATAACATAAGCTCACTTGCCCTTCGGGCAGTGAGCTAAAAATGTAGGAGGAGATCTCCGGACAAAAAAATCAAATACTGAAATGAACAAAGAGCAATAACTTTTGCAAAAATCGTTGAATCAAAATTCTTTTAGGGGAGACACAACTTCATATCATGATTATAATGTATACCAAGTTTCAAAGAGATCTGTTGAAAAATGTAGGAGGAGATTGCCAGACAAAAATCAAATACTGAAATAAACAAAGGGCAATAACTTTAATTGTTGAATGTTGAATTTTTTTTTCAAGGAAACAACAACATATCATGATTATTTAGCCTACTAAGTTTCAAAGAGATCGGTCAAAAAATGTAGGAGGAGATTGCATTGCGGGACAAGCAAAAGTTTATGCCACACAGAGGGACGGAGCCATACCATAATACTCCTATCAAATTTGACGGGCATATAAAAATAACTACTGTAATATCAATTGAAACTCAAGACACAGTTATACAGAAAATATTTATTATTAAGTGAAATGTTCACCCCATCTGATGATGTTTTTGGAAAGGTTTGACACTTACCTTCCATAAGTGCTACTCCTTTCTTCATGTCGTCGAGGTATTTACTGCGGACCAGACACCAGGCATACTCAAACTGGGCTTTCTCACTCACCTGGCCTCTCCTCGACTGATCATTGTACATCATCTCAAACTTCTGAAACCATAACAGAGCTAAAGTTCAGCGTCAAGAACTGATTGTAACAATGTAATTAAAATTATATCTTCACATCTCTCCCGTTTACTGATATGTCGCGTGTAAGCGACTATCAGTAAACAGGAGCGATGTGAAGATATAATTTTAATTAGATT
>NW_018474938.1:0-185 GCF_002113885.1 Mizuhopecten yessoensis
ATCACAGAATACCCTAGTGGGAATTATAGTGTTATACCCTAGTGGTGATTATAGTGACTAGACCACCATAGAATACCCTTGTGTGGATTATAGTGACTGGACCATCTCAGAATACCCTAGTGGGGATTATAGTGATAATACCTAGTGGGGATTATAGTGATATACCCTAGTGGGGATTATAGTGA
>NW_018474938.1:272-932 GCF_002113885.1 Mizuhopecten yessoensis
ATACCCTAGTGGGGATTATAGTGATAATACCTAGTGGGGATTATAGTGATATACCCTAGTGGCGATTATAGTGACTGGACCATCACAGAATACCCTAGTGGGGATTATAGTGATATACCCTGTTGGCGATTATAGTGACTGGACCATCACAGAATACCCTAGTGGGGGTTACAGTGATATACCCTAGTGGGGATTATAATGATATACCCTAGTGGGGATTATAGTGATATACCCTGTTGGCGATTATAGTGCCTGGACAATCTCAGAATACCCAAGTGGGGATGATAGTGATATACCCTAGTGGGGATTATAGTGATAATACCTAGTGGGGATTATAGTGATATACTCTAGTGGCGATTATAGTGACTGGACCATCACAGAATACCCTAGTGGGGATTATAGTGATATACCCTAGTGGCGATTATAGTGACTGGACCATCACAGAATACCCTAGTGGGGATTATAGTGATATACCCTAGTGGGGATGATAGTGATATACCCTAGTGGGGATTATAGTGACTAGAACATCACAGAATACCCTAGTGGTGATTATAGTGATATACCCTGTTGGCGATTATAGTGCCTGGACCATCTCAGAATACCCAAGTGGGGATGATAGTGATATACCCTAGTGGGGATTATAGTGATATACCCTAGTGG
>NW_018474939.1:0-932 GCF_002113885.1 Mizuhopecten yessoensis
GTTGGATTTATCGGATAGCGGACATCATGTTTATATGTGTAAAGTACGGGGACAACGAGAGCCTAATATGTAACCCCATGTGCGCCGTCATCAACCTCCTCAACAGCATCAAACGACGAGCAGGTTACGGCAACACAAACGTCACTGTGGACCTGTCGGACGAGACCGGTAAGTGTCAAACAGTTAAGGACATACGTTACGGTAATTTTTATGTCATGGAACACGGGCCGCCAATTTTAGCCCCCCTCCGATGGCTTGGTAAGGTACAATCCCTCCAGTGCATATTTCAAATTTATTTTGATATGATCCTATTAGGGATCGAACCAACGAACGTGGAGGGAATTGGGTGGAAGGAGCTATGTTGAGAGGGTTATATCTTTGGGGGGTGGGGCATTTTAAAAGATAGATGGCACTAAAGTTATAGGGTATTGACAAAGTAACGACAACTCACCAAAGCTTGTTGGTATTCAGGAAGCTAATCAGATGTTATACGACTTCCATTAGCTCCGTCTGCTCTATACTGTAAGACATTTAATTTTCAACAGCTGATGGTTTTGTTGTTAGTAAAATCGCATTTATGTAAAGATCTCAAAGGCACATACACTAATGAAAGGGCTTACATTTGACTAGTTACTTAAATCTCGTACATGAATCAACCGTTTCATAATGGTTTTATTTTCTAATTCCTAAATGACGTGTGACTCAGGGGATGAAGAAGTTTTTGTAGCATAGCAACAAAACACGATGTAAACGTAAACGTCATCTGAACCCGTCTGAGTGAACACGGCGTATGGGTCGTCGGGCATGCCCTGTGGCCCGGATGTATGGGTCGTCGGGCATATCCCGTGGCCCGGGTGTATGGGTCGTCGGGCATACCCCGTGGCCCGGGTGTATGGGTCGTCGGGCTTTCCCAGTGGCCCAAGTGTATGGGT
>NW_018474940.1:0-932 GCF_002113885.1 Mizuhopecten yessoensis
TTAGCTACTATGTATATAGAGTATATGTATATGCGTGTACATCCACGTGAAATAGGCACAGCCTGCCCACTTGTTGGACGTCAGGAAATTAAGATATAACATCAGCTTGTCGATGAAACAAAATGAGACGTAACGTCATAAATGTTTGCTCATACCAAAAAGCAGTCTTATTTCAATAATGTTCATGCTTCCACAAAGCCACAAGTAAAAGAGAGAAAAAAACCTGAATCACGCTTTCATTTGTACAAAAGTGATATTCAAAGTATTCCTTTATCATGGTAGAAAATAAAACTCGGGCTTGGGCTCCGGCTTTTGTAATAATTTAACCATCACATCCCATACTCATACTCGGTATACATTCAATCATAACATGCACATATACTGATTAATGTTACATAACACCTTGTTGTAGCGACGCAGGATGCCAAGGATAACGTTAACATATGTTTTAGAATGAATTTTAGAAAGATTCATAACATATCGTACATAAATGTGATTGCTTTAAATAACATGTATCTTACTTGCCTGAATGCTCTTAAAATGTATCGTTTAAGGAAGTGAACTACTTCAGTTTGGAATTGAGCACAGGTTTAAGTGCAGACAGGAATTATTTTGTTAATTTATTTCCCTTGGTATGCAATCATATGTCACATTGTGTACATTGGTACACGTAAGTACAAAATACGGTACCTGGGGATATATGGTTACTCACATTTAACAACACAAAAAACTCTCGGTTTTAATCTGCTGCCTGTCTTCATTCATTTGTTTCTCTTTACTTCGTGGATCATACATGTTAAAATTCACGAAAAGCAATTGCATTTTATGCATTTTGTGCAAAATGTATATATCACAATGAAGTTTTATTTTGCTGCAGATGGAAATGCTATCACTACTGAACATGAAATTAAAATGTCATCCATAACCACATG
>NW_018474941.1:0-933 GCF_002113885.1 Mizuhopecten yessoensis
AGATAAACTCACAGTCTACGGTATGGGGGAAATAAATCCTCAGTCGATGGTATGGGGGTGATCAATCCTCAGTCTGCGGTATGAGGGAGATCAATCCTCAGTCTGCGGTATGAGGGAGATCAATCCTCAGTCTGCGGTATGAGGGAGATAAATCCTCAGTCTATGGTATGGGGGAGATAAATCCTCAGTCTACGGTATGGGGGATATACATCCTCAATCTACGGTATGAGGGAGATAAATCCTCAGTCTATGGTATGGGGGAGATAAATCCNATCAGTCTATGGTATGGGGGATATAAATCCACACTCTATGGTATGGGGGATATACATCCTCAATCTACGGTATGAGGGAGATAAATCCTCAGTCTATGGTATGTGGGGAGATCAATCCTCAGTCTACGGTATGGGGGAGATAAATCCACACTCTATAAAATCTACGGTATGAGGGAGATAAATCCTCAGTCTATGGATGGGGGAGATCAATCCTCAATCTACGGTATGAGGGAGATAAATCCTCAGTCTATTGTATGTGGGGAGATCAATCCTCAGTCTACGGTATGGGGGAGATAAATCCACACTCTATAAAATCTACGGTATGAGGGAGATAAATCCTCAGTCTATGGTAGGGGAGATAAATCCTCAGTCTATGGTATGGGGGAGATAAAATTCTCAGTCTATGGTATGTGGGAGATAAATCCTCAGTCTATGGTATGAGGGAGATAAATCCTCAGTCTATGGTAGGGGAGATAAATCCTCAGTCTATGGTATGGGGGAGATAAAATTCTCAGTCTATGGTATGTGGGAGATAAATCCTCAGTCTATGGTGTGGGGAGATCAATCCTCAGTCTACGGTATGGGGTAGATACATTCTCAGTCAATGGTATGGGGTAGATCAATCCTCAATCTACGGTATGAGGGAGATAAATCCTCAGTC
>NW_018474942.1:0-933 GCF_002113885.1 Mizuhopecten yessoensis
CATCAATACTACTTTAGTAATCCTGATATCATCAATACTACTATAATTATCCTGACATCATCAATACTACTGTAGTAATCCTTATATCATCAATACTACTATAGAAAAACCTAATATCATCAATACTACTGTAGTTCTCCTGATATCATCAATACTACTATAGTGATCCTGATATCATAAATACTACTATAATAATCCTGATATCATAAATACTACTGTAGTAATCCTGATATCATTAATATTACCATAGTAATCCTGATATCATCAATACTACAATACTAATCCTGATATCATCAATACTGCTATAAAAATCCTGATATCATCAATACTACTATAATAATACTGATATCACCAATACTGCTCTAGTTATCCTGATATCATCAATATTACCATAGTAATCCTGATATCATCAATACTGTTGTAGTAATCCTGATATCATCAATACTGTGGTAGTTATCCTGATATCATAAAAACTGCTATAATAATCCTGATATCATCAATACTACTGTATTTATCCTGATATCATCAATACTGCTATAGTAATCACGATATCATCAATACTACTATAGTAATCCTGATATCATCAATATTACCATAGTAATCCTGATATCATCAATAGTACTGTAGTTATCCTGATATCATCAATACTGCTATGATAATCCTGATATCATCTATACTACTGTAGTAATCCTGATATCATCAATACTACTTTAGTAATTCTGACATCATCAATACTACTGTAGTAATCCTGATATCATCAATACTACTATAGTAAACCTGATATCATCATTACTACTGTAGTTCCCATGATATTATCAATATTACTATAGTAATCCTAATATCATAAATACTACTATAATAATCCTGCTATCATAAATACTACTGTAATAATCCTGATATCGTCAATACTACAATACTAATCCTGATATCGTC
>NW_018474943.1:0-933 GCF_002113885.1 Mizuhopecten yessoensis
GGGTGCTAATTTCGTTTGTGAGAACACCCATCGATATTCTATTTTCGATACAACCATAAATGAATATAATTCCTCTTTAGATTTTTCAATGATTTAATAAAATGATGGTTTGGTGATCCGATTTCGGTACTGTCACCTTATAAATTACCCTCTGGGTATTTCAATCACTGCAGTTTTTCCTGTGTTAGCTACAGGTTTCAGACAGGTTAAATGTACATGTACAAAAGTAAATTCGGATACCTATGCATATACATGTTTAATCTTATTAGTGGATAGTACGTTGTTTTGAGTGGCTATACTGATCTGTTGACACATTTATTGAATTAAAACTATTTTTGCAAAAAGTGATCCGATTTGGGTCCTGCCTAGATGTATAAACTGATGAAAACTTGAAAAGGCCAGACATCATATGATAAAGAAAATTACCTTGCGAACTGTAGTTAACTCCAGTGCAAATTTCTTGTTAACTCCAGTGCACTAGGCAACCAATTGCAAGTTAACCGAACTTTAGTACTTCTACAGAGCACTATAACCACCTTAAACAATTTGAAAATTAATATAAAAACAAATTTAATTCTCACCTTTTATAATCATAAGTATTTCCACTGGAACCAGAAATGTCCAGATAACAGGCCGAAACACCCCTCTTTGCCAACGACTGCACCTGATCATGCATAATCGAGTTCAAAGGAGTAGCGATTATCACGATCATTGGATCCGCCCTCTTAAATTTACCCTGCATTAGCCATGGCAATAGCTGGAATATTATGCTTTTTCAAAATCCCTTAGGCACAACAACTATAGTGTCGTTGCCATTATATAGTGACTCAAGAGCTTCCAACTGTTTTTCCTTCAATTCAAAATCGATAACTTAAGCACGTTTCGCTGCAGATAAATTCACTTGAAAATCGCTCTGAAGATCACCAAGGGCCG
>NW_018474944.1:0-933 GCF_002113885.1 Mizuhopecten yessoensis
CTGTGTGGAATTTCCTGACCCGTCAGCGTTGTCGGTCGACAGAAGCACAGATGTTAAATTTACATTGCTGTATACAATTGTTCTGGAAATCGAACTTATCAAAGTACTCCGGACCTTGCAAAAATAACATATCCACACTGAAATACAAACTTACATGTATCCAAGGCATTTCATACGAATTCCCAAGGTATTGCGTACCCTAAAACAAGAACTTATCCACGGGATCTTAAGAAACAAACTNGCAAGATTCCGCACTCTTAAATATAATTTTATCCAACATAATCTGGACCCTAAAAGACAAACTAATCTAAGCTATTCCGAATCCTCAAAAACTAACTTATCCAAGCTATTCTAGACCCTAAAATAAGAACTTATCTAAGGTATTCTCGACCTTAAAATACGAACTTATCCAAGGTATTCCTGACCCAAAGTACGAACTTATTCAAGATTTTCCGCACCCTAAAATACGGACTTATCCAAGATATTCCGGACACTAAAAATCCTAAATTACGAATAAATGTTACGTATTCTGGACCCTTAACTGCAAATTTGTCAAATATACATGTATACCTGACCCTAAATTACGAACTTATCCAAGATATTCCGGACCCCAGATACGATATTATCCAAGGTATTCCTGACCCTAAATTACGAATATATTCAACGAATCATAACAATGACTTGATACGTACGGGAAACGACACGATAGAAGGGGATGGATGTGTCTAACCCCATGGCTTTCCTACCTGTGTGGAATTTCCTGACCCGTCAGCGTTGTCGGTCGACAGAAGGAAACATGTTAAATTTGCATTGCTGTACACTATTGTTCTGTAGTGTTGATAAAATCTATAATGTTTCTTACATTGCAGTGGTCATATGCTGGTTGTTATATCCAAAGCGGTTGCCTGTGATTTATGACACGACGAAACATCA
>NW_018474945.1:0-933 GCF_002113885.1 Mizuhopecten yessoensis
TGTAGCGACTATATTTACCGTCATTGAATAAACAAAATCTCACAATGGTCTTGAAATATATTTGAATTATATTTCCCAATGCGATTTTACCAACGTAAGAGTTATTTCCCTTACACCCAATTGGATAATATTTTGACACGGCGCGAATTCTTGTCAAACAGTAGCGGCATTTGTGTCATGTTCTTAAATTGTTACACTTTCATAAATAAATACACCAGAAATAGCATGCTGTGTTACAGAAATGTTTGATTAGCATACACAGTTCACATAACGTCTCGTCTCGGAGCCATTAGTCTACCATAATCAACCTAAGCACGATATGGCATATATACGTTCCCGTTTCAAACATCAAAATAGAGGTTATACTTCATCACTCATACGGTTTATTAATTTATATATTTACTTCTTCCTTCTACAGACAGCGTCAATGCTTGACAGTCTTCACATGTGCTTTCTCGAATCATATGTGTTTCACACGCGTAACACTCCCCAGACCGCAATCCGAGTTGCTAAAACGCTCAAACCTAGTGCACGAATTTCACCACCACAACACTTGTAGAATGCACCGGAGATAAACATTTTGTTTTCAGCAATTATTTAAAGTATGGATTATTATTTGGAGAAGAGTATCAGAAGACTTTATGTAACCCACAGGTGAGTGTCAGAGATTCTACTTTCTATTTACGATAACGAAACTATATAGCGGAAGTATGCAATACTGAATTATGCGCACGCACCCCGAAAGGAAGTGGGTCCGTCATTTTGTTCTCTGGACAGAACTAATAAGCCGCTCGGCTCTCGCCAAGAGCGGCTTAAAAATGGTGCATGGCTATCTATTCTAAGACTACAGTTATAACTGATTTGCAAAAGTGATCCGATTTGGGTACCGATCCGATTTGGGTACCGATCCGATTTGGGTACTGCCACCTTACT
>NW_018474946.1:0-933 GCF_002113885.1 Mizuhopecten yessoensis
ATGTCCTCTTATCCCCTCTGGCACTCATGAAGTGTCTGAAGTGTATATACCATTCAATGAAAATCACCATTTTTATGTTTTATGGAAAAATCTGTATTGTAAAAATATTTTTATGTCTTCTGTAAACTAAAATTGGAAATAATTTTGGGGATCTATTTTTTGAAAATCCAACTTCATTATAAACACCTTAGACAAATGATTTATATTATTTTTAAATAAAATCTTTAGGCTGATACACTGCATAAAGTACAATTTATTGTGAATTATAATGGTAAAATTTCAATAGACAGATTGGTCATAGACATACTGTTTAGTGATGTAAATTTTACAGTGAAAAATTACTTTTATTCCATGACTCTGAAAGTAATGTATTGCAAACATTCTATAAAAATACAGATTTTCTAGAATAAAAAAGACTAAAAAATATTTGTGAATATATACATGTCCCTGCTCCAGATTTGATGAAAATGGATGCAAAAGTAAAGGTGATTTACTGAAGTGGATACTATAGCTATATGCCAGTGACCTATACTTGATGCTAAGATAAAGTAGCATCTGAGATGTATCGATCAAGAAGAAGTATGATATTTTAATACTTTTAGTATCAAGTAAATGCCACTGCTGTGAACAATACAGAAGGCAATATCCTACATTTGATTTACACTCCCTCTAACACTCCTTAACATGTATCCACATATGAAACTTAATGAACACTCAACTTCTGGTTCAAGGGAACGAGGTTGAAAGCTAAAAAGCAGAATAGACAAGATGACCCATTCTAGATCTGTTGAGGGGGCATAGTGATATCCTTTAAGAACAGTAAAGGAGACATTAATGATTAAGTTCTTACCTCCAATGATTGCTGAATCTTTGTGTTCTTCCTGCATAAGGAAGGGAGTCGAGCACAGAGATGGTAGCAGTCTCCATGGAGGC
>NW_018474947.1:0-933 GCF_002113885.1 Mizuhopecten yessoensis
GATATGTGAAGGAAAACACTATATAGAGGCCGGAACGACTAAGGGACCGGAACTACTAGGTACGGACCGGGTAAGGCCGGAACTACTAAGGGGCCGGACCGGGAGAGGCCGGAACGACTTGATACGATTGTATTGTGACACTGTGGTCAATGCATTTATATAATTACGGTTCATTTTTTTCTTCATTATTTTATATTCGAATGAATGTAATTTACTGTCTCTAGTTCTAATAAAGTCGGAATATTGAGGTAACAGTAAGTTAGGATAACAAATATTTGAACAAAGGAACGGATATATTTCTCAGACGGAATACAAGCGCTAACTCACCACAGCTCTGTGGTATCCTCCAATCATACAGGCAGTGATGACAATCCCTTCCTGAAACTGCTCCGCTAAACCATTAGCAGGTACGTATACGTCTGTACAGTCTATGATCCTCGTCATGATCCTCACTCGGAACACCTCGGTTATCTTCCCCTGTCCCTACTAGTAGTTGGAACCAACCCCGGGAATTCCGGAACCGTGTAGCATCACCACATTGGTGTCAGCCAATGAAAAACATCTTTGCTTAAGCAGAGTTTAAAAATAACTTGCATACATAGGGACAATCCGGTAATCTCGGACAATTCACAATAAAGCTTGGGGCCTTCTCGTTGTTTGTACATGTGCGTTTGTAACATTTTCAAGCATTTCATTGAATGTGATTATCGGAGATTCCAATGGTAGCAGCTAGCTCTGTACAGTAGAAATGGCTACACCCTAAAAATAAAGGACATGTCTCGGATAAACGTCATGGATAGCGGATTACACCTACATGTATAAATATATTTATAAATTACATTTTTCAAAATGTGATTTCCCCAGATTTGGGACGTGTGAAAACCATGGCTACCACATCAAAAAACACCAAAATATGCAAAAAATCATGATTTT
>NW_018474948.1:0-933 GCF_002113885.1 Mizuhopecten yessoensis
CTCCGAATCGTATGTGTTTCGTTAAAGGTCTCCGTGTAAATATTTCCTTTGTTAAGTCAAGGTTTTCTTTTATCTAGGAAACGGCCGTACCAATGAAAACCCGGGATTTTTTTTTTGACTAGAATATGTTTTAGTGCAAACTGTCAAAAAAAAAACATTCCTTTGTTAATAGCTTGTCTTAGTTTGCTTTGAATCCTTATTACAGCTTTGCTTCTAAATTCTTGTGTTTTGTAGTAGAAGTGAGAGGGTATCTCTTGTATAGAGTTAACGCAGAAGCATTGTATGTAAATCTAAATTTAGTTATATTGCGTTTAGTAATGTTACGTTAAGATGTTTTAAGATTTAAAACCATTTAATTGTAAATGATTACTTAATTTTATTTTATTTTTAAATTGTATGTACTTTACAACAATTATGAACAACCTTTTTCTAACTTACCATAACCACTCTTGTTGACCAAGGTGGAAACCAGGTGAACCCGGAGAAACCTAAGCGGTGGAGTTGTTGACCTTTTCAAGTCTGTTCGGGGAATCGGGGAATTGATTACGCTATCCGACCACCCGGACTACGGATTACGTAACAGTCATACGATTGTACTTTAACCCCTGAGCAATATCAATTGCCGATCTGATCATATCAGCAGTACTCGCCTTTCCCTTTAAAATCCGTTTTTATGTCATTGTTCCAAATTAATGGCACCGCATTATTTGATACCAGTTTTGAAGATTGCGTAGATACTATCTTATGATTGTTTTATATCATGCCAATGGATCTGCGTTCTGCAGACAAATCAACATTTTATCTTTTTAAAGACTAGCATCGATTTTGATTCTTGTGCAGTGTGAACCCAATGTATCAATGTTGTAAGTATAAAGGATGGGGCCCTCTTGTTAGTAGAATATAGCGGGGCCATTAGAGGGAGATTAAACAAAT
>NW_018474949.1:0-933 GCF_002113885.1 Mizuhopecten yessoensis
CATGTACTTGTATGATGTAAGACCTACTTTATTGTAAATGCTTGCAAAAGATATATAAACAATGGCTGATTCATTGTGAATGACTAAATGTCAAACATAGAAAAAATATAGAACTTAAATAGACCAACTAGTCTAGTCTAAATTGTGTTTTCAAAAACTGGTCAGTGTTGCCGATATTTCTTCGAAAACGAAAGTAAAAATAACACGTGTGTTTCTGTGTTTAACAGATGCAAATGGTTTACTTTTCGTCAAATATCGGTTATTTATTTGTTGCTGTCTCGAATTCTTGAATTACAGCAAATATGTGTATAATCCTTACATGTATATCATTAATCGATAACATAATTCGGACGTGCGCCAAACACGGCCGTTTTCAGAAAACAAAACGAAATATTCTGCGAAATGTCGAAAGTGAAAGTAGAATAAGCGCATATGCATGTAGTTAGCGTTTCTGTCCAGCACAATCCAGTCAGCTGACCCCTTATCAGGTACTGTATAGCTACACTCAGGTAAAATGCTTTACTTAATCTTTAAATTAATGTATTGAAATCAAAAATTCAAAATGCAAACAAAAAAATGTATATATCACATGATTTCCTCTGCAAAACTGTTAGGTTTTTTATTTGTAATATTACATTTATGACCTTTTGCGTAGGCTATGGATGGTTATTCACTGATAATTATTTGAATTTATAATTTATTTGGTGTGAAATAATATCTTTCAAAATGAGCTTCAAAGCTTCATTTATACTATATGATTAACCTGTTACATTTTGTCATAAATTTTATTTCGTTTAGTTATTTTCAATTTATGGGTTTTGTTTGGTTCTTGTTTAGTTTGTTTAACGTCTAATATATTTTGGGGGTATATTGGTTTCGTTTGGTTTTCTTTTGTTGTTTAACATTTTATTAACAGCTGGGGGAGGGGGGGGG
>NW_018474950.1:0-933 GCF_002113885.1 Mizuhopecten yessoensis
AAATAAAACAAAGAAAAAAACAGGTGAAAAAAACTTTTCTTTGTTTCTTAATGTACATTATTCCTATGTTTTATCGACCATTTGTTCCATTAAGGACTCATAAGAGGCACTTATGGGTCAGAAGAATTAACATTTACGTCTTCAGTTGTACGAGACATATGTAGAGTACCACGAAAATGCATAGTGTTATTTTAGCGCAGTAACACTTGAAATCAATCTTTAACCATAATTGTTCATATTGATTTTGTTTGTACGCTGCACATGTTCCCTATTCATACAAGCACTTAATCGTGATACACAGTACATTTCCAAATTCTTACTTTTCTAGTATACTCTGGTACTTATCTTAGCCATATAGTAGCATTATAAAACAGAATTCTGTCGTACCATTTCATACTACACAGCATAGCATACCTTAGCCTAACTTGATAAACTTTCCAATGTACCATAGAACCAGTATATACCTTATTGGTCTTCAGTATTTGTCGATCATTTATCCTTAATGCTTATTGTTAAAATATATTAATGTTTCTTACCTTGACCATACTGTAAACACAGTAGAATAAACAGCACTGTCTTGTCCATCTTAACACCGGTACTCGTACAGGTATGTACAGGTACAGCATCAGATACATAAGCCTGAGCTCTAACTCCTAAAACATGGCAATACACATGCGTGCCGTGTGTACCCGGATGATGAGCCAAACGGTGTCCTAAAGATATATTTGCTTTGCTATATTATTCATACATTATTGATTTCTAAAACTCTGAACGAAAAAGCAACATACATTAATTATGAGCTTAAAGTTTTCATACGTTATTGTTTCATCGATGTTTATACTACATCAAAGTAAAAGTAACGCCTAGAACTGATGCAGGCTTCAGGCTTGCACCCATGCCTGAGCAAAAAATCTTTAGAAAATTTTCTTCAGA
>NW_018474951.1:0-933 GCF_002113885.1 Mizuhopecten yessoensis
TAAAAGAAATCAAAGTGGGGGCCAAATGTTGACCCCACCTTTGATCCAGAAGAACTAGGAGACGAAACCGCTAACTTCCCACTGAAAAAAACCTGCATAAAACATCATTCGGTATCACGACGCCATCAATTACAATCGCTTCACAAAAGGCGTTATCTTTATTTAGTTTCTTCGTTTTAGACTTTTATTAGACAACATTTCAATATGAGGTGTATGGTATATTGAGTTTCAGGTAGAAGGTATCCTTTGATAGAGGACCATTATGAAAAGGACACATCGGGAGGAGGGTGAAAGTGCGCTGCTATTTATAGTCTGTTTCTGTTAAGTTTATATAATATGTAATGCGGATCGCCACCATAAGCTTCATTGTAGGTTGTACGCTTCTTGATAGATGTATTTGTCTCTAAAGTTTGAAACGGACTTTGGTAAGTATAGCGAAAATATACCGATAAAATATCGGAGAAACACATACAATTAGATAAACATAATCGTTATAAGTTCACTGTAATCTCTATGCGAGTAGTTGGTGGTGTCTCCTTTGACATTTGTCTTCAGATGACCTTAAGTGTTGCGAGGATGTTTAACCGCAACGAATCAAAGCCACAGGTACTCGGTCACAAAACCTCTTGATTAAATAGCAGGAAAAAAAATGATTAAATTGATTAATGCGGCTTTACGTCCTTGTTCCAGTTGCAACCAAGCCTAGGACAAACAAGAATTCCACGGGAGTGGATGTGTCGCTTGCTCAGCGCTTTTAGTAAGAAACGTGTTGAAAGTTGAAACCCGACAGAATATGTTGAAAAATATTGCTTCTATCATTTCCGTAATTTTTTTGAAAGGAATTGATTAAAAATAAATTTCTGGCATTTACTACACAATGCCCTTATCTGGCAATAAAAGGGGCATAACTCCACCAAAAATGCACGTAAACTT
>NW_018474952.1:0-933 GCF_002113885.1 Mizuhopecten yessoensis
ATGCTTATTATATTGACAAAGCTGGACAGGCGACACATATAATTATGCGAAATTCTTGTTCTTTTATGTACACTTACATTCAAAAGTTTACAAATCATTGTTATTGTAGAATTTGCTTGTTTAAGATGCAAAGCTATTATATCAAAATAGTTTGTCAGATTCATAGAGTGATTTGTGCATTTATGCTTTAAACTGCTTTCTACTGGTGATCAACCACTAAAAACACTCTGAGGTATCAGTCCTCAGACAAGACAACAAATAGTGTGTTAACCCTTTCACCCCTAGGTCACTTGAGTAGACTCTATCATACATTCACCTGGAAGGGTCCATTATGGTCTACAGTGGTGAAAGGGTTAAAAATTACACCATCACTTAGCAATAAATGTTGGCCTTTTATATTGGTATGAATTCTAACTAAAAAAAGTATATGTGTGCCTTAAGTATTGTAAAATAAGTTAAATTAAATATCCAAAATAAGACTTATTCAAATGGTCTTTTATTAAAGAATTGTTGTAAATCTGTACCACTTCAATATATTTCTTGTATGCATTGTACACCTCATAGCTTGCATTTTTAATGGTACCTTTAAACAATTATCATGAACAAAATTATGCAAAATTTCTTCAATCTATTTCGATCTTTTTTGTAGTGAAACACCCCCCACCCCCCCACCCCAAACAAATGGGAAAAATAAAAATGTAATCCCAATATACATTGTATGTGTAAGTAGTATAAAGATGAAAATTAAGATATATGGAGAAAAACAGCCTGACAAACTACGTTTGTAGTGGATCATAGAAACTGTTCTTTATATTGTATATTACATTATTTACACAAAATACATATCTGTTGCTAATACCATGTTTACCTATAAATTAATATTTTGTATAACTTGTACTGTAGTTTTAATGGAGCTAGACAGAAACAAAATTT
>NW_018474953.1:0-934 GCF_002113885.1 Mizuhopecten yessoensis
ATAGAAAATCAGTTTATAAAATGCACTATAATACTTATATTTTGAAGCCTGTTGGGCTGATTACACTCAAGACTTTATCCAGTGCTTTTATAAAAAAAAACACTTGCTTTCACTAGTGTTTGCTACATGTATACCTAACCACAGTTTCTTTTAAATCTTCAATAAGTATACTTATGGAGAATAGTCATGGCGGCATTGAAAATAAATATATATAAATCTTATTACCGGTTAGCTTGTTATAAACTTATAATTATCTTAATTTTCACATACATTATGAGGAACTTTTATTAATTGTTTCAGACTGCTTACATACATATATATTTACTATCACAGATTTTTTTTTATATCACATGTATTATAGACAAGTGATACACATGTGTGATAGTATATACATGTGTAATACATTTGTAATGTCTAGCTGTCTGTGATAGTGTATACATGACTGTGTTATACCTGTTTGTGATATTGTATACATATGCAATACCTATGTGTGATAGTACATGTATATACATGTGTTATACCTGTATGTGGTAGTATATACATATGTAATACCTGTCTGCGACAGTATAAACATGTGTTATACCTATATGTGGTATTATATACATGTGAAATACCTGTCTGTGGTAGTATATACGTGTGTAATACCTGTCTGTGACAGTATATATATATATATTTACATTTGCCCCCGCGCCGTCCCATTACAACAGTGTTAGAGGGCAAGTGTAATTATATAGGCTATAATTACAACTGCTCGACTATAATTACAACTGCCTGTTTCAGGTGTAGGAATATGTAAACAAACAAAATGGCCGCCTGAAATGTATTTTGAGGCAGGGCAAATGATTTTTGTAGGAATATGTCTTTAAAAATGAAAAATATGTAAATATAGAAAAATATCTGGTTGTCTGGATGTAATTATTGTTGATATAATTAC
>NW_018474954.1:0-934 GCF_002113885.1 Mizuhopecten yessoensis
AAAAATGAGTTTTTTAAAATGAGGAAAAATCAGCATCCTGACCGATTGCCATTTTCTCATAAAGTTTTCCCTCTAAATAGCCTAATACCAGTGTAGCCTAAGTAGGGGCAACCTTAGTACCTATAGCAGTACCTTTGGTCTGCTGATAATACTTGTCATTAAAATAAACTACATTTCTTTTAAGTACAATGTCCAAAGCATTTAAAATAATTTCCCCATTAAACCTTGAATCAATTTGTGTACGGCATTAACGTAGACATTATTGTAGAGCTTCAATACTGAAGTCATGCGAGATGTTTGTGTAAAGAGTTACAACATCAAACGATACTAATTTGGAACCCGGAAGGATCGACTTTGGTAAATGTGTTAGGAAATCAAAGTCATCCCTGATATAACTTTTGACTGTTGGACAAATGAGTTTTAAAACTAAATCTAAAAAACGACTTAAACGTTGTGTGACACCATGAGGTCCACTTACAATTGGTCTCAATTTTAAATCAAATCTGTTTAATAGTTTCAGCTATGATAGAACTTTTGTGAATTTTAGGAAGGCCGTAAAAGAAGCAAGTCAAACTTTCAAAATTTGTTAAATAATCCTTTTCTTCGTTAAATAAACTGTCGCAATGTTGATGAACAAGATTATCAATCACTTTCTTTATTTCGTTATCTGCACTTTCCTCACTTTAACAATACAATTCTCGATTAGATATCATTTCTGAAATCTGTTCACGATAAAAGTCGCTGTCCATAATGACTGCTGCACCGCCTTTATCGGCTCCTTTGATGATAATAGTTTCATCGTTCGTTAAGAGTGATGTTTTTGAGGTTAATTTTGGGTCTTATAAATTTGGGGCCTTATAAAGGCCCCTTCCTCAGATAACCTTTGCTGTTTTCCCCCCACAATCAATGCAAAAAATCACTTTATTTCCCCAAG
>NW_018474955.1:0-934 GCF_002113885.1 Mizuhopecten yessoensis
TAGATGAGAACAGACTCCTTTCTAGAGGTGTGGTTTTATAGATGATAACAGACTCCTTTCTAGAGGTGTGGTTTTATAGAGGAAATCAATAGCAATACAATCAATATGGATGGTGAACGAAGGTACCAGGAGAGTAGTAGACTGTGTGAGGTGAGATTTCAAGCCTGTCATTAATTGTTTATCTTCCAACAGGTTGCGTATAAAGGCGTCTTAATTTTGACCAAGACAACGTTTAAGATATGTTGTTTACCAACGAATAAAATATAATTGAGAAAGAGAGTAAAAGGAAACTATCATCATGTCCTTGGCGAAACGATACTGCATGCAGTATAAAACGGAGGTGGAAAAAAGATCAGACTTAAACGAATTGCTGCATTTCAAATCCTACCAAAAGCTAGAAACATAGCAACAAGGACAATTAGAATCAACGTTAACAATTCCGAGGAGTCGTTAGCAGAAAATTTGAGTTGAGAATAAATCACTCTTAAACTACGTTGGGTTCAAGGCTATAACCGAGAAGATCACACAATTGGACAAAGGGACTGGACTGTTGAACTGATGATTACGATAAGGAGTAAAAGGCAGAAGTCTTCAACAACCACTTTGCCTGTGTGTTTAAAGGGAAAAAACGACTGGAGCAGTTACCACAATTAGAGGCTATGCACCTTAAGTTAAATCAGGGGAGTTAGTGTATAAAAATAATAGAGATTTAAGGGACCTAAAATCAATTAAGTCAGCAGATACAGTAAGAGGCTGTCATGCATATTTTCACACGAATAAAAAGCAAGAGAACAGACTACAAAATTTCAGGAATCAGTCGGGAGCCTATTTCATAAGTAAGGAAACAACGAAAATTAAATTATACATCTATCAGTCATAGACAATTTATTATATCAAACTGTAATAGGGGAGGGGGGGGGGGGGGGGGGGGGGG
>NW_018474956.1:0-934 GCF_002113885.1 Mizuhopecten yessoensis
TTCACCACAAAATAACGGGACGGCTGTATTCTCCCTCATATTGATTCACCATAAAATAACGGGACGGCTGTATTCTCCCTCATATTGATACACCACAAAATAACGGGACGTCTGTATTCCCTCCTCATATTGATACACCAGAAAATAACGGGACGGCTGTATTCTCCATCATACTGATACACCACAATATAACGGGACGGCTGTATTCCCTCCGTATATTAATACAACACAATATAACGGGACGGCTGTATTCCCTCCTCATTTTGATATATCACAAAATAACGGGACGGCTGTATTTTCTCCTCATATTGATACACCACAATATAACGGGACGGCTGTATTCCCTCCGTATATTAATACAACACAATATAACGGGACGGCTGTATTCCCTCCTCATTTTGATATATCACAAAATAACGGGACGGCTGTATTTCACCACAAAATAACGGGACCACTATTTCCTCCTTAAATTGATACACCACAAAATAACGGGACGGCTGTATTCTCCATCATACTGATACACCACAATATAACGGGACGGCTGTATTCCCTCCTCATTTTGATATATCACAAAATAACGGGACGGCTGTATTCCCTCCTCATATTGACTCATATTGATACACCACAATATAACGGGACGGCCGTATTCCCTCCTCATATTGATTCACCACAAAATAACGGGACGGCTGCATTCCCTTCTCATATTGATACACCACAAAATAACGGGACAGCTGTATTCCCTCCTCATATTGATACATCACAATATAACGGGACGGCTGTATTGCCTCCTCATATTGATATATCACAAAATAACGGGACGGCTGTATTCCCTCCTCATATTGATACATCACAATATAACGGGACGGCTGTATTCCCTCCTCATATTGATATATCACAAAATAACGGGACGGCTGTATTTCCTCCTCATATTGAT
>NW_018474957.1:0-934 GCF_002113885.1 Mizuhopecten yessoensis
AATTACAATATATCACATCAGTAGTATATAATACATTACAATATAACATATCAGAGTTATATAATATATAACAATATATCATATCAGTGTTACATAATAAATGACAATATATCACATCAGTCGAATAAAATACATTACAATATATCATATCGGTAGTATATAATACATTACAACATATCATATCAGTGTTATATAATGCATAACAATATATCATATCAGTAGTATATTATACATTACAATATATCATATCGGTATTAAATAATACATTACAATATATCATATCAGAATAATATAATAAATTACTATGTATCATATCAGTGTTATATAATACATTACANCAGTGTTATATAATACATTACAATATACCATATCAGTGTTATATAATACATTACAATATATCATATCAGTAGTATTCAATGCATTACAACATGTCATATCTGAGTTATATAACACATTACAATATATCTTATCAGAAGTGTATAATACATTACATTATATCATATCAGTAGAATATAATACATTACAATATATCACATCAGTAGAATATAATACATTACAATATATCATATCAGTGTTATATAATATATAACAATATACCATAACAGTTTTACATAATAAAGGACAATATATCACATCAGTAGAAAATAATACATTACAATATATCATATCAGTAGTATATAATACATTACAATATATCATATTAGTGTGATATAATACATAACAATATATCATATCAGTAGTATATACTACATTACAATATATCATATCAGTGTTATATAATAAATAACAATATACCATATCGGAAGCAAATAATACATTACAATATATCATATCAGAATAATATAATACATAATAATAAATCATATCAGGGTTATATATAAAGAATAAGACATGCCTTTTTCCATACCACACCCAGTATCAACCCGAGACTGCA
>NW_018474958.1:0-934 GCF_002113885.1 Mizuhopecten yessoensis
AAGTCGGCATCAGTTCCGCACTATCACAGGGAGACAAACACGAACACATTGCAGCCTCCCAAAACACACACGCATACACTTGACGCATGCATCTTGCACACAGGGGAGGCCGTCCTGAAATGACCATAGCTGTTGATAGGACGTTAAACAATACTAAACCAAACCAATCACTTGTAGACAGAATCACGAGAGTCTCAATCATCATCATCATCATCATCATCATCATCAATCATCATCATCATTCAAAATCATCATCACCAGATATACATATGCAAATCGACTCACATTATCATAAAATCACATTGACCGGCATACTCCTCCTCCTCATCATCATTATCATCATCATCCTTTTCGTCATCATAATCATATAAACACCGGTATATTATCCTATAGGTAGCTCAATTGGTAAAAGCGCCAGCATACAGTGATCCTATCCTTGTTTAGCCAATTGGGTTGTTTTTTTCGATAATCATAACATTTATGTTGATTTTTATTTTATATTTGTCTTTCAAAATAGTTTTGCAACACACGGTTTTTATTTTAGATTTGATTTATCAAAGCCATACCGGAAGACAATTTTTCCAATGTATTTAGTTACAGTTTCTGGCAATGGTAGGAGATCCTTGAAATCTACTATAGTTTCTCCACCAACGACCCTACCCGATCGACGAGCTACATGTTTGTCAGTGCCCCGGGCAGGGGGAAACTACGGTACAAATTTAAAGTGGCTATGTTTACCTGAAAACGGGACTGTGTTGCAATTTTACATGCGTTGATTAGGGTCGTTTAAAATTACCGAAAACACAATTTCAAAGTTTAAGAAAGTATAGACAGAAAGATAAGCTTATAGATGTAGCTAGAATATAGACACATACGTAAAAATCAAGTGTATATGTTTAAAAACGAAACCGTATAAATTGTTAAGGCATTCCTC
>NW_018474959.1:0-934 GCF_002113885.1 Mizuhopecten yessoensis
AGATTGCAGCCCGTTCCTGCCCGTTTCTGTCCGTTTCTGCCCGTTTCTGCCCATTTTTGCCCGTTCCTGCCCGTTCCTGTAAATCGTCTAACCGCCTGAACCGGTTTTCTTGGCTGGTTCGAATTCGGGGCTGGCGTACAAGAATTTACTGGGGACCTTTTCCCGAGTGGTTCCGAAGTGATATTACAAGTGATCAAGCGTCTGGTTGAACGTGACTATTTGTTTACATGGCTTGCTGAAGATGTCCTGTTTTGTCTGAGATAAACTTTCGACTCTTAAGGACTGCTGAACTTCAGAACGAATGATTAAATGGAAACACATGACGGGTATGATATTATCTCATCACACCGAACAATTTTCTGATGGAAAAATGTGTTTTCTGGTAGGTCACAGTATGTATACCTGGCTGCAGATCTGACGTCTGCTCACAACAGGATGGGCACAGGGTGTTCGAAATGATCCGCCCCAAAACCGTAACGCCCCAAGCTGTTACGCCCCAAATTTGATTCATATCGCCCAAACCAGTTCGCCCCAAAAAAATATGACACGGTCATCCCAACTTTTACACCCCAAAAGTCCAAAACGCTCCATAAAATTAACTTATTTGACAAATTTTAAAGTAAAATATCTATCTGTTATGTACGATGGCCGATAGCAGCCGACACAAAACAACTACAATATAAGACATTTATGTACATGTACACTTTTTAAAAACTGTACATGTACACAATACAACTACAAGTGCTACTAACATTCCTTAACGGTTCGGATCATCTTGATATTTCACACGTGTCTGATACGGCGGCTAATAAACGACAAGGAAATTACTAGATTCCCCAGAAGTCAAACATTACTAGACGGTAACAGAGGTATACCAAATATCATATAATTTTATGTGATTTTTGGAGTAATGGTTGGAGACAAAACAAAAACA
>NW_018474960.1:0-934 GCF_002113885.1 Mizuhopecten yessoensis
AGCATATCAAAAATCCCTGATCATCAACCAACATCTCTCAAAACCTTGGTCATCAACCAGCATCTCTCAAAACCCTGGTAATCAACCAACGTCTCTCAAAACCCTGATCGTCAACCAGCATCTTTCAAAACCCTGGTCATCAACCAACATCCGCATATCCCTGGTCATCAACCATCATCTCTCAAATCCCTGATCATCAACGAGCATCTCCCAAAACCCTGGACCTCAACCACCATCTCAAAACCCTGGTCATCAACCATCATCTCTCTAATCCCTGATCATCAACCAGCATCTCTCAAAACCCTGGTCATCAACCAGCATCTCTCAAATCCCTGGTAATTAACCAGCATCTCTCAAATCCCTGATCATCAACCAAAATCTCTCAAAACCCTGGTCGTCAACCATCATATCTCTAATCCCTGATCATCAACGAGCATATCCCAAAACCCTGGTCCTCAACCAACATCTCTCAAAACCCTGGTCGTCAACCATCATCTCTCTAATCCCTGATCATCAACTACATCTCTCTAATCCCTGGTCACCACCCAGCTCTTAAATCCATGGTCATCAACGAGCGTCTCTCAAATCCAGGGTCATCAACCAGCATCTCTCTAAAACCTGTGTTTTAGATTTCTAAGTCATCAACCAGCTTATCTCTAAACCCTGTGTTTTGGACCTCTAATTCATCAACCAGCATCTCTCTAAACCCTGTGTTTTAGACTTCTAAGTCATCAACCAGATTATCTCTAAACCCTGTGTTTAAGACTTCTAATCCATCAACCAGCATCTCTCAAAACCCTGGTCCTCAACCAGCATCTCTCAAAACCCTGATCATCAACCAGCATTTCTCAAAACCCTGGTAATCAATCTGCATCTCTCAAATCCCTGGTCATCAACCAACATCTCTCAAAACCCTGGTCATCAACCAGCATCT
>NW_018474961.1:0-934 GCF_002113885.1 Mizuhopecten yessoensis
AATAGAGGAAGACGGAAGGGGACGTGGTGGAGAAAAGAGGAAGACCGAGGGGGACGTGATGGTGAATAGAGGAAGATTGAATGGGACGTCATGGTGAATAGAGGAAGACGGAAGGGGACGTGGTGGTGAATAGAGGAAGACGGAAGGGGACGTGGTGGTGAATAAGAGAGGACTGAANCAATACCAGAGGACTAAAGATGACGCAGTGGTGAATAGAGGAAGACGGAAGGAAGGGGTGTGGTGGTGAATATATGAAGGCGGAAGGGGACGTGGATGTGAATAGAGGAAGACGGAACGGGACGTGGTGGTGAATAAGAGAGGAGGGGGACGTCATGGTGAATAGAGGAAGACGGAAGGGGACGTGGTGGTGAAAAAGAGAGCATTGAAAGGGACGTGTTGGTGAATAGAGGAAGACGGAAGGGGTGTGGTGGTGAATAGAGGAATATTGAATGGGGCGTGGTGGTCAATAGAGGAAGACGGAAGGGGACGTGGTGGAGAATAGAGGAAGATTGAAGGGGACGTGGTGGTGAATAGAGGAAGACGGAAGAGAGAGGACTGAAGAGGATGTGGTGTTGAATACCAGAGGACTGAAGATGCCGCAGTGGTGAATAGAGGAAGACGGAAGGAAGGGGTGTGGTGGTCAATATATGAAGGCGGAAGGGGACGTGGATGTGAATAGAGGAAGACGGAAGGGGACGTGGTGGTGAATAAAGGAAGACGGAAGGGGACGTGGTGGTGAATAAAGGAAGACGGAAGGGGACGTGGTGGTGAATAAAGGAAGACGGAAGGGGACGTGGTGGTGAATAGAGGAAGATTGAAGAGGACGTGGTGGTGAATAGAGGAAGACGGAACGGGACGTGGTGGTGAATAAGAGAGGACTGAAGAGGATGTGGTGTTGAATACCAGAGGACTGAAGATGACGCAGTGGTGAATA
>NW_018474962.1:0-934 GCF_002113885.1 Mizuhopecten yessoensis
CTAGTGAGGGATGTTGTGGACAGTTGACAAATCCTGTTAATGGCTCGTGAAGGATAGTGTGGACAGTTGAGAAATCCTGTTAGTGGCTAGTGTGGGATGTTGTGGACAGTTGACAAATCCTGTTAATGGCTAGTGTGGGGTATTGTGGACAGTTGACAAATCCTGTTAATGGCTAGTGTGGGGTATTGTGGACAGTTGACAAATCCTGTTAATGGCTAGTGTGGGATATTGTGGACAGTTGACAAATCCTGTTAATGGCTAATGAGGGATAGTGTGGACAGTTGACAAACCCTCTTCCTGGCTAATGTGGGATATTGTGGACAGTTGACAAACCCTCTTCCTGGCTAGTGTGGGATATTGTGGACAGTTGACAAATCCTCTTACTGGCTAATGTGGGATATTGTGGACAGTTGACAAACCCTCTTACTGGCTAGTGTGGGATATTGTGGACAGTTGACAAATCCTCTTCCTGGCCAGTGTGGGATATTGTGAACAGTTGACAAATCCTCTTCCTTGCCAATGTGGGATATTGTGGACAGTTGACAAATCCTCTTCCTGGCCAGTGTGGGATATTTTGAACAGTTGACAAATCCTCTTCCTTGCCAGTGTGGGATATTTTGAACAGTTGACAATTCCATCTCCTGTCCAGGCTAGTGAGGGATATTGTGGACAGTCGGGCAGTTTGGCACACACATTGTCCGCTTGTTATCTTAGCTTCTAATATCATAGGTTGGTTAATTACTATAAAAGCTTAGACAGATCAGATAACCATCAGAATTTGACAATAATTTGCAGAGTTATGGCCCTTTCTTCAATTGATGAAACAGTGTCCACTTTATGCTCCGATTATTCTTCAACGGATTAACTTCAAACTTCACAGACAGGTATATTACCATAAAATCTTGGTCAAATTCGATAACCACCATTATCTGAC
>NW_018474963.1:0-934 GCF_002113885.1 Mizuhopecten yessoensis
ATGTGTGTGCTGAAGATGTAATTTTTTCAATCAATTCTTATAAATCAAAACTTTAATGAAGCTGTCAGTTAAGAAAAACGTTTAATTATAAAGTAAACAGGCATTAAAGCAAATATCACGATGTCTTTTCAGGAGAAAAGTCTCCATATAAACCAGCGTTTGTGTGTTGAAACATAAAAAGCCAATAAAAATAAACTTGCCTTCTCTGAGATGAATAACACAAACTATAAATCAACAAGAAAATAAACATGTTCTTAGCTAGAACACAATAGATCGGGGCTGAGCTAGTATACAGATCAGTGAGGGTCGGGGCTTAGCTAGTATACAGACCAGCGGGGGTCGGGGTTGATCTAGTACACAGACCAGTGGGGGTCGGGGCTTAGCTAGTATACAGATCAAAACGGGGGTCGGGGCTTAGCTAGTATCCAGACCAGTGGGGTCGGGACTGAGCTAGTATACAAACCACTGTTGATCAACATATTATGAAAGTCCATTGTCCGTAACACATGATCATCAACAAAACACAGCTGCATGTAGTTCTTATGTGTTGTTATACTTATGTAAATATCGCTCAAATATAAATTATCATCACTGATTATATGTAATAAACAAAACAATATATATCATATTGTAAATATCCACTTATGTACAAGTATATGTATATGTAACACACATAGGTTTAAGCTTAAATTCGGCTGTATAGTTCAATGTTTTGTTTTAATATTATACATATAAACAGTGTGCACATTCGTTTTTGTTATTAAGCCACATTTTGTATGTCATTCTTGTATTGCATGAGACAATGGGTCTATTTCATGTTTTTATCATAATAATTGTATTGTTTTGTTTCAGTTTTGTTATTAATGCATGAGACAGTGTGTCTATTCCTTTTTTTAATTATAACACAAATAATGTTTCATTCTTTTACGAGAGT
>NW_018474964.1:0-934 GCF_002113885.1 Mizuhopecten yessoensis
CCTCCGTGTCCTGTACGAGCCTCCGTGTCCTGTACGAGCCTCCATGTCATGTACGAGCCTTCATGTCCTGTACGAGCCTCCATGTTTGTTAACTTAATTATGGTACGCTCTGTTCTCAACCGGTGTTTAGTCAAACAATTAGTATTCATTGCTCAGATTTATTTTGAAGTGCTGAATTGACCTCTTTCTATAACATTTACATTTTCCTGTGTTCGTTAAACATAAGAAAACAACATTTGCATAATAATCAGGATTTGATATGTCTGTTTGCTAATGTCTATGTTTTCTTGTTAAAGGAACCCCCTGATCTCAGTGCTGTTGGCCTACTTGTCTTGAAGATTTTCAGTCTGATTAATGTAATGTTTTATCTATTAACCTTCGCTAGTCATCTGTTCGCACGGATACTTAACTTAGAAATCATTCGGGGAGGGTTGTACTGCCTGTAGGCGACACTACAGGACTGGTACACGTCAGGAGCTGCTGGCCTCCCTCGCTGTCTTAATACCTCAACATTAAAGACAATATTCTGTATTTTACACGTAATTGTTTACTCTAGAACTAGAACACGTACGTGCATGTATATGTACCTCAAACAGAAACCACATACAACAGACCATGAAAAATGGTACCAAGTGTCAGAAGCGCTCACAATTCAATTGGCATTCAAGCGTTTGATTGACGACGTTAATCACGTTGTTTGCCTTTCACTCCGTCACTCGGTACAGATTCACCTGTACTGTACACACTACAATAGTGACTTTTGTTGGTGATATTATGAGAAGAAAAATTAATATACACATATATAAATAGACAACGAGACAAATGGGAGAGCTAAATGGTGGGAGATGTTGACCATATATGTGCAAAGGGATATTGGTATTTTCTAAGAGTTGGACGGTGACAAAGATAATACCTGACGGTTGGACGGTGACAG
>NW_018474965.1:0-934 GCF_002113885.1 Mizuhopecten yessoensis
GTTAACGGAAGGTCACCCTTCATTCTGCTGTATACCGGTAAGCTTTTACCAAAATGTATTCTCTCTTCCTGGCTTAAATCCATTTTCACAACCCCCCACCCCCACCCCAAAAAAACCCACCCACCTAGTTGCAGCCGTCATTACTACATGTAGTAATGATATGCTGTGTACTTAGTACAGTCACATTCGCTGTCACAATAAGTTCACTCTTTACGGAAGGTTGAAACGATGAAGTAAAAGTGCGGCGGAAGGTTTTCCTGTAAACGGTATACGACAGACGTGTCCCTTACAGTTTATTTCACAGAAGGCCGTCTTACAATATACTAAAGTATCGACGTTCCGTAAGATCATTTTCAATTGACTTTGACGACAAAAAAAATCCATGAAGTAATTGTGCTTTCTACATGTACCATACATATAAGAAACAATGCATGATGTTTTTTTCCCAATTTTATCCCTGCTTTTGCCATTTTGCCATGTGCTTCGCTGTCCAGGGAGTTAGTCCTGCATCAGCTTTTTGACTGTAAACAAGAACACGCCTACACATTTAAACGCTCGGCTGTACTATAGCTTCATCGCGGAAATGACCGAGGCAATGAGATGAGGGATGAGGGGGACCTGGAACTTGCTACATACATCCTTCAAAGGTAGGCGGAACGTGTATAGACCTGTCCATCTCTCGTTGTTATCAATTTTGAGTCGCAGGCAGATAATGTTGACAGCGTATTAAGTTTTCGAATCTTCTAGTTTGGGAAATTGCTTTAAAAAGGATATGTTCGTTTGATTTCAATATAATGGAATGGTTAATGTATGAAATCGTATTTATGAAGCCGCTCTCATGCTGAAGCATGGATGCTGGACTAATAACAACTTTCTTTATCTTGCATAAATTAGATGACACTATCAACAAGCCAAGTCTAGATATCAGAAAAAA
>NW_018474966.1:0-934 GCF_002113885.1 Mizuhopecten yessoensis
GCTTCAATAACACTGTATCTAGTCAGGAACTCCTGGTATGAAGTTCACTATATCTTGTCATTAGTTCCTGTTATGAAACTCTCATATGAATTACCTTTGTTATTTGTTCCTATTGTGCAGCGTCAATAACCCTAACCGCCTACCGGTCGTAAGGTGAATTCTGTATAATGGGTTGTCAGTATGAGAATACTCAAACAGAAGTGGACAACGACTTGAGATACTATTAGATAAAAGTGTTCTAAATAACATCTGATCCTACCTGTTTCAGAACAGTCAGCTTAAACTTCAGTAGGCAGACACATTTCAATCATCAAACATCAACGGTCTCGGTTCTTGTTCGTAAATCAGTGGATATTTTTTCGTGTCCCGGTAATTCCAAAATATGTTTTGAATAATAGATACAAATGTTTTCTTTCTGTGGCCTGTATGATATCAAAGCTGATATCGGGATATTTGCTAAGAAGTCTGTACAGAATCATAATCAGGGACTATAATTACATACCTTTGTAAAGACTATTTTGTATTGAACTTATATAGGTAAACTTAAAGCAATGTGGATTGATCTTACACAGCATTAATACCAAGTCTATGGACTATGAATCTATCACCGGGAAACCTCACCAACAACAAGTCCTAAAGGGGGTGATGTGTGAGGAGAATGACAATGACACTAACAACAGAAATATCTCGTCTGTGAAAAGTAGTTAAGTTGGTGGGGAGCGTGTAAAAGCACTTAATAAGCTACAGTATAAAAGTTTTCCTTGTATACTTACTAAGCTACCGTATAAAAGTTTTCCTTGTATACTTACTAAGCTACCGTATTAAAGTTCTACTTGTACACTTACTAAGCTACAGTATAAGAGTTCTCCTTGTAAACTCACTAAGCTAGAGTATTAGAGTTCTCCTTGTATACTCACTAAGCTACAGTATTAGA
>NW_018474967.1:0-934 GCF_002113885.1 Mizuhopecten yessoensis
GTTTGTTGTCATATCATGTATACATCTTCCTGTATATCTTTTATTCTGCATGTGCTGCTTCAAACTAAACATGCAAACTTATAAAACAGTCGAAGTCCGTTGGTACGTCTATATTGTTTTTTATTTATCCAACATGTTTATATGTATATCAAGATATGGAAACAGGCCTGTGTCAGTTGGCACGAGCGACCGTATAATGATCGGAGGCCCTAGGTTCGAAACCTGGTCTAGCCTCATTGCTCACTGAAAGCACTGTTACTCACATTTTTTTGTTTTATCGCCATTACCTTTTCATAAAGGGTATTTGCAAAAATGTTTTATCAACGCTATAGTTATGCTGTAAAACGTGTCAAATGCATATTTACATATTCTGGCAGTTGTACGGGGGTCCTTACTTATTATTATCTTTTTTTCCAATATCACTGTATTTACAACGTCCACTTGTCATGTATTCGTCAATCAACACCCAATAGCTGTTTTGTCCATTTATATAATTTAATGAAAAACAAAATGTTTTTTAATCATGAGGTCACATTAAAATCAAATCGACTATTTTACAGACAACTAAATGTCTGCAAAAAATCTGCAAAAGAAACTCATCATTTCAAGATTAAAATAAGTACTTTGTAGAATTGTCAAGTCTCAATGACCATGTGATACTGCTCTGTATCATTTCTTTTAATGGAACAGACGGTCTGTCTAAACAGGCAATACTATAGTTTTTGTAAGATTTAACAGCGATGGTGTACTGTTATAAAAACAGGGGAGCTTTCTAGCTAAGAATGAATTGCGCAGTCACATTTTGTTGTTCCAAGAATGAATTTCACTCATTTTTTGTTTCTATTTCCTTTAATCTTAAACGTAAAGTACTAAACACTTGTGTGATGTATCGGAAAAACCCCGACTGGAAATGACGCTCGGAACGATGACTAAT
>NW_018474968.1:0-934 GCF_002113885.1 Mizuhopecten yessoensis
ATAAATGCAGGGAAGTGACGTCCAGTCAAACGACCTAAGGGTTCGACCTGCCTTCCTCATCTTGTCTTTTTCTCAGCTCCCTCTAGTAGGGCATGGACTAGGGACTTCCGGAATTCGAGATGATATCTCTTCTTCGTGTTATTGCCATACTTTTGGCAGAAGGTTGAACAGGTGCAGGAATAACTTGCGCCACCACTTTACAGTCTTTCCTAAGACGTCGTAGTACTGCACCATCTTCTTCACATAGTCGACGATGCAATTGGGTTTCAGAATTGGTGCACCTGCTTTATCTGATTTGTCTGTGACATAGAGTTTTGTTTCATGAAATGATGTTATCATAAGATCACGCTTATCATGGAACTGGACGATTGTCGTGTTTCCTTTCTGGCGATGAATACCCTCACCCCGACACATTTTTTTCACCTGAGCAAATACCTTTGGAATCCCTTTCCTGTTTCCTCTGAGGGTCCCGCAGATATATGTATCATGCGTGTCCAGTTCTTCTGTGAGCTCAGGAGAGTTGTAGTAGTTGTCGAGAAAAACCTTGTAACCCTTGGACTAAAGGCCATGTCTAGCTAACAAACCTACAACTGTTTTTGTGGTGATGGTACAGTCGTCATCTAAATCGACTGCCTCAGAGAAGTCGCAGCATCCAGATTTCCCGTCGTAGATGTGAAAGCCAACCGTGTAACCAGATTCTGCCTCACAAACTTCATACAATTTGATACCAAATTTGTTTGGTTTCATTGGATTGTAGACCCTAAATCAAACTCTACCCTTGAAGGGACATGTACCCTCATCAAAGCTGAGGAACTCTCCAGGAGTATAAACCTCACTTAAATTCCCCAACATTGTTATAAATGGCCAAAGTTTGAAGAGAGGGTCATGTCCTACCTGGCCATGGGGCACGTGAAGTGAATTGTCAACGACATGC
>NW_018474969.1:0-935 GCF_002113885.1 Mizuhopecten yessoensis
CCCCACGAAAAATTCCTAATCAGATTATTAAACTTATCATAATCAATTCTTTATGAATCCATACATCACGCTTGTATGTATTCGTACTTTTACCTGGTAATTTAATAGCAACATGTGTGGCAGAGTGGTCACTTATTCTATTTTCAACAGGTATAACAGAAGATTCTAGAACATGAACAGTATCACTTACAAATATAGGATCTATCAAGAGTCTGTGTATTCGCAGTAACCCTGGAAGGTTCATAAATTACATTGGTTAAGTTAAAAAGTATAACAAAATCATTAACTCTATGGTTTCGAACTGTAAACAGATCAATATTAATATCGCCAAGTATGATGATTTTGATACTATAGTTAAAAGCCGTCTCTATGGAGGTCTGGAAATTGTCCCAAAAAGGTATAATGGATCCTTCAGGACGGTACACAGTACAAATAAGATATGAGCAACCAGTACAATTCAGTTCAATCAATATGATTTCACCGCCGTTAAATTATATATCGTGTCGACGTTTAAAATGAACATCTTCGGCTATATAGATCATTACACCACCACCAAAACAGTTTCTATCTAGTCGGAGTGGCTCTGAGAAACCTTCAATCAAAAGATCAGAGTTTGGTACATCATCATCGAGGTGTGTTTCAGTAAATAATAGAACTGTATACTCGTGAGCTAAGGATTTGATATCAGAAATGTTATTACGGATACTTCTTACATTTAGACGAAAGAAAGATAACTCTTTCTGTTCTTATTCGGGCCCGGAATTTGTTTCAATATCATTGCTTAAGAGTAATATTAATATAATAGTATAGTAGGGGTTTTCCAGAAGACATTTCTGGTTACGGAGGATAATTATCATTGCTTGCCGGTTAAGTGCAAGTAGTGATCGATAACCAAGCAACAGAAAGACAAAAAGTAATATATCAAAAAGTGTGCA
>NW_018474970.1:0-935 GCF_002113885.1 Mizuhopecten yessoensis
TATATAGACTACACTGTAGTATACATTACGGTATTATATAGACTAATATGTAGTATACAATACACTACTATATAGACTACACTGTAGTATACATTAAGGTACTATATAGACTTCACTGTAGTATACATTACACTACTATATAGACTATATTGTAGTATACATTACACTGCTATATAGACTACACTGTAGTATACATTAAGGTACTATATAGACTTCACTGTAGTATACATTACACTATTATATAGACTACACTGTAGTATACATTACGGTACTATATAGACTACACTGTAGTATACATTACACTACTATATAGACTACACTGTTGAATACATTACGATACTATATAGACTACACTGTAGTATACATTACACTAC
This sequence comes from Mizuhopecten yessoensis, assembly GCF_002113885.1. Lineage (NCBI taxonomy): Eukaryota > Metazoa > Mollusca > Bivalvia > Pectinida > Pectinidae > Mizuhopecten > Mizuhopecten yessoensis. The sequence goes on from NW_018474970.1 coordinate 375, forward strand.
TATATAGACTACACTGTAGTATACATTACGGTATTATATAGACTACACTGTAGTATACATTACGGTACTATATAGATTATATTGTAGTATACATTACAGACTATATATACTATATTGTAGTATACATAACAGACTATATAGACTATAATATAGTATACAATACACTACTATATAGATTATATTGTAATATACATTACAGATTATATAGACTATATTGTAGTATACATTACAGACTATATATACTATAATGTAGTATACAATACACTACTATATAGACTATATTGTAGTATACATTACAGACTATATAGACTATATTGTAGTATACAATACACTACTATATAGACTATAATGTAGTATACATTACACTACTATATAGACTATATTGTAGTATACAATACACAACTATATAAACTACACTGTAGTATACAATACACTACTATATAGATTACATTGTAATATACATTACAGACTATATGGAGTATATTGTAGTATACATTACAGACTATATAGACTATATGTAGTATACATTACAGTACTATATAGACTATATTGTAGTATACA
>NW_018474971.1:0-935 GCF_002113885.1 Mizuhopecten yessoensis
ACTTAACATAGAAATTACTCGGCTGTTTACTGATATTAATTGTTTTAAAAAATATGAACGATAGTTTATAAAATAAATCAAAACAGTGAGCAGTCACCAACTACTTTCGCAAGAATTATTTACGTTCGAGTGAAAAATAATGCTGATATTTACTCTTTTTGACACAAAAATAACACAAGTTAAATTATATTATTTGCAATTAAAATGGGTTGGGTCGTTATAAAAAATATTCAGCTTTCTATTGCTGCTAATTTAAAAAAGATCAGTCAAATATTTTTGGAGTGAGGTGGTTCACATACATGTTTTTTTTTATCCCGCATTTTTGTTTACGGTTTTTAACAACACGTGTCCTTCGTTACCAGACGAGTCATTTCATCTGTGACATCGCTATAGTTCCAAGTAATGCAAATCAAGTCAGGCTTACTTAACATAGAAATTACTCAGCTGTTTATTGATATTAATTGTTTTAAAAAATATAAACGATAGTTAATAAAATTTAATCAAAACAGTGAGCAGTCACCAACTACTTTCGCAAGAATTATTTACGTTCGAGTGAAAAATAATGCTGATATTTACTCTTTTTGACACAAAAATAACACAAGTTAAATTATATTATTTGCAATTAAAATGGTTTGGGTCGTTATAAAAATTATTCAGCTTTCTATTGCTGCTAATTCAAAAAAGATCAGTCAAATATTTTTGGAGTGAGGTGGTTCGCATACATGTGTTTTTTTTTTTTTTTTATCCCGCATTTTTGTTTATCGACGCCCACCACAATACTCTGAACCACGCGTTACATCGCGTTTAAAAATAGAAAAATATACCCCAAAAACGAGACATCAATTACTATGATACTGTAGTAGAGGTGGTTTTGTTGCGAGACATAGGACCAACTCCTCTGGGTTTTGTTCACTGTCATTTTATTGCTCGTTGTA
>NW_018474972.1:0-681 GCF_002113885.1 Mizuhopecten yessoensis
TACAGGTGGTAGTTATAGACAGAGGGTACATACATACAGGTGGTAATTATAGACAGAGGGTACCTATATACCGGTGGTAGTTATAGACAGAGGGTACATACATACAGGTGGTAGTTATATACAGAGGGTACATACATACAGGTGGTAGTTATATACAGAGGGTACATACATACAGGTGGTAGTTATAGACTGTGAGTAGTTATAGACAGAGGGTACCTACATACAGGTGGTAGTTATAGACAGAGGGTACATATATACAGGGGGTAGTTATAGACTGTGAGTAGTAATAGACTGCGAGTAGTTATAGACAGTGGTAGTTATAGACAGAGGGAATATATATACAGGTGGTAGTTATATACAGCGGGTACATACATACAGGTGGTAGTTATAGACAGAGGGTACATACATACAGGTGGTAGTTATATACAGAGGGTACATATATACAGGTGGTAGTTATAGACTGTGAGTAGTAATAGACTGCGAGTAGTTATAGACAGTGGTAGTTATAGACAGAGGGTATATATATACAGGTGGTAGTTATATACAGCGGGTACATACATACAGGTGGTAGTTATAGACAGAGGGTACATATATACAGGTAGTAGTTATAGACAGAGGGTACATATATACAGGTGGTAGTTATATACAGAGGGTACATATATACAGGTGGTAGTTATAGAC
>NW_018474972.1:742-935 GCF_002113885.1 Mizuhopecten yessoensis
AGTTATATACAGAGGGTACATATATACAGGTGGTAGTTATATACAGAGGGTACATACATACAGGTGGTAGTTATAGACTGTGAGTAGTTATAGACAGAGGGTACATATATATACAGGTGGAAGTTAAAGACAGAGGGTACATATATATAGGTGGTAGATAGATACAGGTGGTAGTTATATACAGAGGGTACAT
>NW_018474973.1:0-935 GCF_002113885.1 Mizuhopecten yessoensis
ATAGTTACTCAGCAAAATATGATCAAGGTTATATTACTAACATGTTAATGTTACCTTGCTGAACACCAGAATAATATTGATTATGATTTGTTGTTTTAGTGGCTAAGTGAGTTTGGATAGGAATATCTGTATCGATTAGCAGTATTTAAAATTATATACCTGGTAACAGGATAGTTTAAAGCGCAGTATATACCCTCAGAAAACCCTTTCCAGATGAAATTCACTAGATTTTTATCTAACCTCTGTCATCCATCTGTCTGGCGTCAACGTTATACTTTAAACAACTTCTTCTGAATAACCAAAAGGTCCAGGATGTTGATATTTTGGTGGTAAAATGTTGAGATGAATGACCTTGACTTATATTCAAGTTGCAATAAACAGGAGGCCTAGGGTGGTGTTATTAAGCAATTAACATGCTAGAATAAGGGGATGTGATGTATGTGAAATTGAATGACATTGACTAGCCTTCAAGGTCACAGGTCAAATGTGTAAAATCCTTCAACATAAATGACTTTTTCTGAATATCAGGGAAATCTTTGGTGTTGATATTTAGCCAATAACATGCTGGGATAAAGGGTTCTAAAATATATTCAAATGCTCTTGAATGACCTTGACTCAATTTTAGAGTGTACGTTAAATTGTTAATTTCAGGGTCATATAATATTATGTTTAAATTTGTTAAAACATTTAATTGACTCCTGAATAATAAAAGGGGCTGGCTGAACAGTGGCGGATCCAGAGACCTGTCTGGGGGGTTTCCGAATTCCCTGGGGGGTTCCATGTGGGGAAAAATTGAGGAAAATGGTGAAAATACATGACTTTTAAAGAAAATTCTCAGGGTGCCGGGGGGGGGTTCCTAAAGCCCCCAAAAAAACTCTGGATCTGCCACTGCTGAAGTTCATGACATTTTGTGATGTAGGTTTAAATCAATATGA
>NW_018474974.1:0-935 GCF_002113885.1 Mizuhopecten yessoensis
GGTCATTTATAAAGACTGTCATAACAAAGTATACATACTGCTGCACCATAGGGTCGTTTATACAAACGACCAAAACAAAGTATATATACAGACTGTCATAACAAAATCTACATATTGCTGCCATTAGGGTCATTTATAAAGACTGTCATAACAAAGTATACATACTGCTGCATCATAGGGTCGTTTATACAGACTGTCATAACAAAGTATACATACTGTTGCACTATAGGGTCAGTATACAGACTGTCATCACAAATTATACATACTGCTACACCATAGGTTCATTGATACAGACTGTCATAACAAAGTAAATATACTGCTGCACCATAGGGTCATGTATACAGACTGTCATAGCAAAGTATACATACTGTGGCACTATAGGGTCAGTATACAGACTGTCATCACAAAGTATACATACTGCTGCACCATAGGGTCATTTATACAGACTATCATAACAAAGTATTCATTCTGCTCTACAATAGGGTCATTTATACAGACTGTCATCACAAAGTATACATACTGCTGCACCATAGGGTCATTTATACAGACTATCATAACAAAGTATTCATTCTGCTCTACAATAGGGTCATTTATACAGACTGTCATCACAAAGAATACATACTACTGCACTATAGGGTCATTTATACAGACTGTCATAACAAAGTATACATACTGCTGCACCATAGGGTCATTTATACAGACTATCATAACAAAGTATTCAGTCTGCTCTACTATAGGATCATTTATACAGACTGTCATCACAAAGTATACATACTGCTGCATCACAGGGTCATTTTTACAGGCTGTCATAACAAAGTATACATTCTGCCGCACCATAGGCTCATTTATACAGACTGTCATAACAAAGTATACATACTGATACACTATACGGTCATTTATACAGACTGTCATAACCAAGTATACATTCTGCTGCA
>NW_018474975.1:0-935 GCF_002113885.1 Mizuhopecten yessoensis
GTTTTACCACATACCCGAAGATTGGAAACGGGGAACAATTTTTACGTTGTACAAAGGTAATGGAAAACCCAAAGATGACCCAAACAGTTATAGAGGTATAACTCTCATTCCCGTCTTTTTCATTTTTTTTGAGTCAGTTTTAGAATGAATTCTTTGTTGGATTCCAAAACATTTCTAAATAAGCAACAATCAGCTTAGCAGAAAAAAATATGCAGTTTATGCACTTCTTTTAATTTGCAAGAATGTATCAAAAGACAGATACAATTTGAAAATGGTTCTGATTCGTTTGTTGCCTTTTTAGATAGCAATAAAGCATTTGACACTGTTTGGCACGACGGGTTGATTCTAAAACTGTATAATCTGGGTTTCAAGGCCGAAATTTGGACTATATTAAAACATATGTATACCGGCTTTGTTAGTAATGTTGCATTTCAAGGTCATTTTTCGTCCTCTGTTTCTATGAAAATGGGTATATTACAAGGGGGGTCCTTATCGGCTAAAATGTATTTGGTTTTATCAACGATTTATTAAATGAAGTAGGAAAAGGAGCAATGATTATTGACTCCAAGGTTAATATCCTTACACATGCTGACGATACATAGGTTTAATATCCCTCCACATGCTGACGATACATAGGTTTAATATCCCTACACAGGCTGACGATACATAGGCTTCCCTACACAGACTGACGATACATAGGTTTAATATCCCTACACAGGCTGACGAACCCCTTAACTGTAGCCAAAATAATTAAGACACAAAAAAAACTGTCTGCTTTATATGGGTGGCATCTATCTAAAACAGAATTGAATTAACTTAGAATGTGCTCAAATTTTTATCGTGAAATCTGTTCAAGCTTTCAGTGGTAGGTCTAGAACCGATAACACAGCAGGTGTCCAGGAGAGGTCAGACGTGTTTTCACTGCTCAGTAAAAT
>NW_018474976.1:0-935 GCF_002113885.1 Mizuhopecten yessoensis
TGAACAACATGACATGTTGAATGTTGAGTACCCTGACCAGTATGCTATCACCTGGGTAACATAAACAGCATGACACCACTGTTGATGTTACTAATCAGCACTCAATCCACTTGGTAGAAGTCAGAGATTCTCCGGGCAAGTATTACAGCTTTCATCTGTGGTGAAACTAGGTGGCGGTGCAGCATTCTCATTGTGGCGGCTGGACTCCGTGCCCATGTCTCAAACACATGTTTCATTGGGTATTCTAGTCGAAAACGCTGCCATTCTGCTATTGTCTCCATGGAAATTCCTACCCTCTCTGCCATCATCCTCCAATCAGCACCTGAATAAGGAATCGGTCATAAATACCTGACTTTGTACAGAAAGCATTGCAATTGTGCCTAAGTGAAAAGGATTAAAATTGGTATTCTGTATCCTTATACTATCCAAAACAATAAGCTACATGTGTGTTAAAGCTTTAACCTTAACAAATGACCTCCAAAACTATTTGCTTTAGGATTCAACCTTGACGTGTGACCTTCAAAACCACAGGCTTTATGAGAGCTTTGACATGGAAAAATGACCTCCAAAATAGTAGGCTTTGTTAAACTTTTATGCTTGATGAATGACCTCCATTTTTTTTGTCTTTGTGAGATATTTAACCTTGATAAATGACCTCCAAAACAATAGGCTTTGCGAAAGCTTTGACATTAAATAATGACCTAAAAAACAATGAGCTATGCCTTGGACAAACTATACACCTGGAAGGGTCAAATCTACTAACCAATTTGGGCGAAACATGGCATGCAGTAAACATACCTCACTATAATGGGAGAATGCATGAAGTACAAACCATTGGTCTTGTAGAGGCTGAGCTCACTGATGAGGTAGTGTTGCAGACCAGCATCCATCTTACTGACTAGTGTGTCGCCAGGAAGCTTCCTCACAGGCTGAAA
>NW_018474977.1:0-935 GCF_002113885.1 Mizuhopecten yessoensis
TCTCTCTCTCTCTCTCTCTCTCTCTCTCCTTCTTACTTTTTAACTATCAACTTCTGGCGTTGTTCTACTGTCAACATCCGTTCATTTATGTTGTTTGTCCCTTTAACTGTCCACTTCTGGTATTACTTTAACCGTCCACCTCGAGTGTTCATTTCATTGTCCACTTAGGATGCAAGAAGTACGAATAACCCGAGTGATACATTTATAAACATAAATTGGGTTATGTGGTTTGCCTAGATTCTACCACAATAATACTGGTTCTTCTATCTGTGTAGTCATAAAGGAGTGATTCTAAATATTGATATAGAGAATACAGTGAACTACGTATCCAGGGTTATCTAGCGGATTTACTTCAATATACACCAGTCTTACGTTCTCTTCATAATCTGATAACAATTATTGAGATTTCATTGGCTACCACAATTAAACTAAAGACATATTGGAATCCTGTCCTAAAATTCGTCGCTTGTGCTACTTAACATAACAAGTCCAGGTACTAACTTTAGTTTACTGATACAGGTACGACAAAACACTACCAGCTTGAAGAACTATATCGATCATTTATTTTAAGCTTGCGACTTAATAAAATCAGCTCAGGACACTACAATGCAAATTTGCTTGTTTACTGTTACAGGTGCGACTAAACACTACCTCCTCGGGAATGCACACTGGCCTGTTCATGCCGAACGTGGAGTGGACACTTGCCAGTACTAGCGTGGAGGCCTTCTCCTCCGCCTCTGCCTCTTACCTCGACTTCACCATCGAATTGAAAAGGAAACCAGGCTATTTTCTCGTTAACATGATTATCCCCATTCTAATTCTTGGCATGCTCAATGGTCTGGTATTTCTACTTCCGGCTGACTCCGGTGAACGCGTTGGATACGCTATTACCGCTTTTCTAACATTTGCCGTATTTTTAACCATGGTGTCAGATA
>NW_018474978.1:0-935 GCF_002113885.1 Mizuhopecten yessoensis
TTTGTCAGAAACAGAGCTAAATGCAAAACCTTAACATTGTTGACGACGCCGTCGGAAAAGCAACGCCTATGTGTCTTTACGACATCCGTCGTAGGCGACACAAAAATCATCTCTCAAGAGAGTGTAGCTAAAAACAGCAGACTATAAAACAGCAGGTTAGACTTGATGAGTGAGCTTATATATACACAATATATTCTAAAACTTTATGAAATTATAAACTTGTACATAACTAGCAACAAGTCCACTGATCAGACTTACAATACTATGTATAATGATGAAGTTAAGGACCAAAATGAAAAAATAAAATAAAATAAAATCACAAAAAAGAACACGTTAACCATGCAATCATGCAAGAAATTTTATCTAAACTGAAAAGATTCAGGGAAAAAAATCATGCCATACACAAAATGTATATTGGTTTGAAAATGTAAACTAATGTTTTTAATTTTAATTGGTAAGTATAAAATATCCCTATATAAAGTTCTTCTATAACTGAAACAGTGATTAATTTCATTGTGTCATTATTTTTTGGGGGGAACTAGGCCAAGGTTTTCATACAATTGATATTTCAATTAATTTGTGTTTTATCCTCTTCATGATCAAAAGATCAGAGAATATCATATGTGTGTGTATGTACAAAATCTTTTCCAATTAGTATTGAAAATTCCACTATACATGATATCAAGTATGTTATTATTTGACTTAAACTCTGTGATAAAAATTCTAAGAAAGATTAACATTTTCATTTTTTTATATAAGTAAAGCTAAGGCAAAGGGAGGTCATCATTCCACACTACACCTCTAAAAAAAGGGAGGCAATTCTAACTTGGTAGGGAGAAGATAATCCTACTCTACAGTTTGCTACTATAGACAAACAGATTTTTTTTAAAGATGCTTTTCCTGTATCTATCTGCCATTCTTTGTCGAGGAAGCCC
>NW_018474979.1:0-935 GCF_002113885.1 Mizuhopecten yessoensis
ATAATACACACTAAGTGGCTAATTCCTAAACGTCATACGTCCTTTTCCTAATCCACAGGGATGCAAAAAACACAAATATCATTTGAAATCAAAAGTATTAATTTGATGGCTATGGTAAATGTTAATTTTGATAATATTAGGGTTGTTTGATGATAAAATCTAATAAAATGTCGTCATATGCAGCATACCAGTTCTCACTCTGACAACCTACATTGGTCACCTGTTGCGTGTTTGTTACAGTATTTAAATTTGGTTCAGGTTATCTGCAGGTGACAAACTTAATCGATGAATGATTGATAAAAGTGTAACAAATTCTTACGTATTTGACGAATTTAATGTTAGTTGCGAGAAACGAACTGTTACTTTCTTCTTTAACGAAAACATTATCTATAAGACCTATAAATGTATGTCACTTACTATATGTCATTACCCCATACAGCAAACAATAAACTTGAAACATTATAGCATGACTTGATTTCTTAAGAAAATTTCAAAATAGAAATAATTTCTTTAAAAACATTTCTACTTTACAAAAAACAAACAAGATATTATACATTTTGCAAAAAAAAAGATATTCAGTCGATGAATTTTTTAAAACATTCTGAAACTTTAATTTTTAACAATAAATGAGAAAACGCATTGAAACCTGCACTTAACCTTAATAAATATGCAAAGGTTAAGAATACCTTGCATTATATCCGTTAGATGGACGTAAAAGTGTGTTTCCAACATGCGTTATACGATAATGTCCACACTAGTTACTATTTGTCCTCATCTTCGCCTCTTTCAAAAACAATATAGGTATAACTGGTGATCTAAATGTAAATCAGTTTGCCCGAACTCATAATTCAAATCATCTTGAAAAATTATGACCGTTTACGGACTACAGTAATTAATTACAGAGTGTACTCATTATACTGAACACACCTCATCAT
>NW_018474980.1:0-248 GCF_002113885.1 Mizuhopecten yessoensis
GAATTTGTCGTTGTCACTACCCTAGTTATTATAAACATAAAAAGACGGTCAAGAATTTGTCGTTGTCATTACCCTAGTTATTATAAACGTAAAACAGACGGCCAAGAATGTGTCGTTGTCACTACCCTAATTATTATCAACATAAAACAAACGGCCAGGAATTTGTCGTTGTCACTACCCTAGTTATTATAAACATAAAAAAGATGGCCAAGAATGTGTCGTTGTCAACACCCTAGTAATTATAAACA
>NW_018474980.1:398-936 GCF_002113885.1 Mizuhopecten yessoensis
AACATAAAAAAGACGGCCAAGAATGTGTCGTTGTCACTACCCTAGTTTTTATCAACATAAAAAGACAGACAACAATGTGTTCTTGTCACTACCCTAGATATTATAAACATAAAAAGACGGCCAAGAATGTGTCGTTGTCACTTCCCTAGTGATTATCAACATAAAAAAGACGGCCAAGAATGTGTCGTTGTCACTACCCTAGCGATTATAAACATAAAAAAGACGACCAAGAATGTGTCGTTGTCACTACCCTAGTTTTTATCAACATAAAAAGACAGTCAACAATGTGTTCTTGTCACTACCCTAGATATTATAAACATAAAAAGACGGCCAAGAATGTGTAGTTGTCACTACCCTAGTGATTATAAACATAAAAACGACGGCCAAGAATGTGTCGTTGTCACTACCCTAGTTCTTATAAACATAAAAAAGACTGCCAAGATTGTGTCGTTGTCACTACCCTAGTTATTATCAACATAAAAAGGACCCCAAAAATATGTCGTTGTCACTACCCTAGTTATTATCAACATAAAAAAGA
>NW_018474981.1:0-936 GCF_002113885.1 Mizuhopecten yessoensis
TGTCATTGCTACCAGCATTGGTGATGGTCAAGGATGGATTATTGATCGAGGATCCCGAGTATTTGCTTCCATCAATGGATATTGAGCTAGCCACACCATTGTCTATACGCTGCCAGAAAACGTTGGAATGGGTAGGTGAGGCAGACACTGTACATACCAGTGTGACCGACTGTCCAGTGACAACTGAGTAGGATTGCTGGGCAATGGTGACCACAGGTAGACCTGAAATATCAAAAATGAATTAGGTTTAACCAGTCACTGGACACCTTCAATTATAATCAAAGAAAAGGTAATCGAAATGTGACCAAGACTTGAAACAAGAGGCCCAAGGGCCTTAGCCGTCACCTGAGTTATATCATAGGAACTGGTAACTTTCTTTTATTGTTTAGATGTGATGTGGAAATCAGCATGTAAACTAAGTGAAATACAATACTTGTCATAACAACAAAGGATAAGAATTTTAAAATATTTGTAAATGTACCCTTTGGGGCCCCGCTCTAACCCCTGGGGATGGGGCAGGAATTCCAAGTTTACAATGTGATACCGTCATCCACCAAGGATGATTCTGACCAAGTAAAAATAATTTCCGACAGAAAATTGTCAAAATATACCCAAAAGTGTTGTTTCCCTATATAAACTATAGTAAACTTTACCCCCTCCCCAAGGGAGAACGGATAGCTCGGGGGTCCTGGAACTTACAATTTAAATAAAGCCCCTGATGATCTTTCCATCCATGCAGAGAAAATGACTGTAGTATAGGACTCTGAGCCTGGGGAAGAAGATTTTTGAAAAAATGGTTAAATTTCCCTTTGGGGCCCCGCCCTGGCCCCTAGGGTCGGGGTAGGAATCCCAATTTTACCATTTAAACCCATCTTCCTTCCAGGATAATTATCACTAAGTAAGAATAATTTCCAACAGAAAATTGTCAAAATATAC
>NW_018474982.1:0-936 GCF_002113885.1 Mizuhopecten yessoensis
CAGAGTTTGTACTTGTCAGAAAACGGGTATAACTTACACTCAGAGTTTGTGTTTGTCAGAATATAGACAGAACTTAACCTCAGAGCGTGTAAACTTGTCAGAATACGAATAGAACTTAGCCTCATAGCGCGTACTTGTCAGAAAACCGGTATAACTTACACTCGGAGTTTGTACTTGTCAGAACACGGACAGAACTTAACTGTAGAGTTTGCACTTGTCAGAACACGGACAGAACTCACCCTCAGAGATTGTAATTGTCAGAACACAGGTATAACTTACTCAGAGATTGTAATTGTCAGAACACAGACAGAACTTACCCTCAGAGATTGTACTTGTAAGAATAAGGATAAAACTTACCCTCAAAGCTTGTACTTGTCAGAACACATGTATAACTTACACTCAGAGCTTGTACTTGTCAGAACACGGACAGAACTTACCCCTGTAGAGTTTGTACTTGTCAGGACACAGACAGAACTTACCTGTAGAGTTTGTACTTGTCAGAACACAGACAGAACTTACACTCAGAGCTTGTACTTGTCAGAACACGGACAGAATTTACCTGTAGAGATTGTACTTGTCAGGACACAGACAGAACTTACCTTTAGAGTTTGTACTTGTCAAGATTTCAAGATTTATTTATTCACTCCAGACACACATTTCGTATGCAACAGGAGGTCAATCTCGGATACATTTCATAACACGGGCCGAACTTACCCTCGGAGCTTGTACTTGTTTATTTGACTCGCATATTTCAGTCCATGCATGGTCGTGTTTGATCTGAAGGAATGCCATAAAGTTTGGACATTCGTGTCGGGTAGGAAAGGACTGGACTTTCCTTCTGAAGCATTTTCCTGAAGAGGTGGTTTCTCAGATGTCGGGGCTACTATCACCTCCGTACCATACTCGAGAGATATCAAGGTTGTCTGTGGAGGCGGG
>NW_018474983.1:0-936 GCF_002113885.1 Mizuhopecten yessoensis
TTTTTTAGATAATTAACAATGAAGATTTAAGTTAATGAAAACCAATAAATTCATACTGCAAATGATTCTAATCCATGTCAATTTTTCATATTGTCATCAAAAAGGACTATATTCATTTATATCTTGTTAAGATAATTAACAATGAAGATTCAAGTTTATGATTTCTTTTTCCAAATTCCAATTTATTCTGAAGATGACAAATGGCCACGTTGTCATCCTCAAAATTACTTTGGATTGGAACACTAATGGATTTACCAAATTATCTAAGCAATAACGGTGTTCAGAATCACACAGATGAGACCTGTTTGTGTTATAAGAGTTAATGCTCTGTCACCAAAACCATTGATTGATTTTATCTAATCACCGACAATGCTACTGAAATAGGTTTCCTGTGTACCCATGGACAAAACAAGACTAATATTCAAAAAAATCTTTTTAAGGTATACATATTCTTAGCTACCAATAACACATTGATATTATTGATTAAATCTGCTGTCATTTATACATGCAATCTACAATGCACATTATTCAAGGTGAAGAAATTACAAAATAAATTGAAAATTTGCTCACAGGTTAGAGAATCTAAAAACAAAAAAAACAAAAAATACACAAATGTTTTCAAGATTTTTAGAAATGTTCAACCCTTGGCCTTCGAATGCAATACATAACCCTTTCATTCATGCAGTTAAACAATACTCCAGTGTTACTGTCAGGCACATTAAGGATGCATCCTACCTTACACATTTAACTGTTATTTGTATGAGAGTCATCTCCCTTTGAAATTTTAATTCACATTGTATAAACACTGATTCACCTAAGCAGCGCCAATAAAATAAATAAATCTAAATCCTCCTTTACATAAAATAGAAAGTAAACACATGTCATAAAAATGGTACCCTTAAGTCTCGATGTCACAGTAAGGTAGCATATACCCTT
>NW_018474984.1:0-936 GCF_002113885.1 Mizuhopecten yessoensis
AATAATCAACGAGCCTTCATCATATAACGCATGCTCCATTTTGTATGGTTTTGCTGTACTGTCTGTATTTCGTTATGTATATTGTGTAAACAGCGAGGCCGTAAGACCTAACGTCAATAAATGAATTGACTATTCTGAATTGATATCTAAAAATAGATTCCTGTCACTAGAAAGTATGTATGAGTAATGAGTCGACACGATTTATACATTGTGCTCGTTACTGGTTTTGTAGTTGTCCTTCGTGTATGAAACACGTTTGAAAAAAAGAGAAAGAAGCGATACTGATTTACACATAAAAGTAACAGGAACACGAATGATTTACATGTCATTACGTGGTCGTAGGTTTACCTGGTTTTGTTTGTATTTGAGATTTAGAAGGACCTTTTCTAAAGTGCGTCATCCCTTTAATCGTCTGGAACCTACACTTTGTAAATATCGTGATATAAACATAACCCGATTTTTGTTTGATGTGTTTGTAGTTTTACAAAGCAGTTTTAACGCCAGATTGTATATTCGTGCTATGTCTATTGTTCACATGCAGTTCTGACCGTAAATTGTTTTTGTTGACTAATAAGTTACAACAAGGCTGTAGCTAGTACTCAAGTCAGTTTTGTTTTAATAAAGAGGAACTCGCCGTGTCTTTGTAAAATAATAGCGATGTCATACCTTATATTGGGTCAGTGATACAAAACGTGCTACGTGTATATACTTCTACTGGTAGTGTCTCAAAAGTCTAACATCCTGGAGATGTTGTTTCAAACATATCTGAACTCTGTATCATTAATGATTTGATTAATTTGTGAATCGCAAGAAATGTGTTTTCTATATCTAATTGCTAAAACCCAGTAGATATAGTTTATGGTTTAGTAAACATGCAAGTCTGGTAAAATGTATACTGCTGTGATGTATACAGTTTTATCGTGCTATAATCTATTA
>NW_018474985.1:0-936 GCF_002113885.1 Mizuhopecten yessoensis
CTGTAGTGCGCTATTTGGTTGAAAATTGGCCATTTTGAAGGAAATCAACTTAACATTCTTCAATATTTTGAAAGCCTCCGCATGCAACGCAGAAAGGGATTTTGTTTGTCACATGTGGGGGTTTCATTTCTGCATGCTAACTGTCTAAATACACTATATTTAGGCTATTCCTTCATAGCAACGCAATTTTGTTGCTATGGCAGGACATCTACGCATGTGCATTGGAAAAAATCTGCATCAAGAAAAATAGCCCCAATTAACCAATATGATGTTTATAACATAAATTGGTAATTAAATTAAAGTTAAATTTTTCACTTTGTACATGTATGTGGCCAAAAATAACCCATAACGACCCTAGTCCTTGTAGTAGGAAGAAATAGGAGACTAGATGCATGAGGGTGTACATTATGATGTAGTATACTACTTATCTCCATTATACATGTTCATTTCAGCATGGGACAGTATCATACAGATTAATACCTTAAATTAGACCTAAATGTATCCTGTCTGACACAGTGAACATATCATACTAATCGGTTAATTTTTCTTTGCGGATATAAAGGCAATTATATAAGACCAGCTAAGCACTTATTTGATTAACTGACGTCCCGAAATGATTATCCAGAATGAACATGCTGTACCCACGATACATCTTAAAATCATATAACAGATTATAATTTTAATGTGACTGCTTCACAACACAACCTCCTGGATCGTAGAAAGAATATGTCTGCTGATATGTCACTTCATGCTATCACATTCTTATATCACCATGTTAAAGTATTATTAATTTTCTAACGACCCATTTTATCCGTTTTGCTAGATTCAATGCAATGACAGCACTGTTTCGATCGATGACCAATCCAAAAGCACAAGCTTAGACAATTTTGTCTGAAACGGAGACAGAAAAAAACATAAATAGAAACGATATTTGTA
>NW_018474986.1:0-936 GCF_002113885.1 Mizuhopecten yessoensis
TTTTTTTTTTATCTGTAAGGCTTTTTTAATTAGAGAGTATGTCGCTTCTTTAGATAGACTTACTTTGCAATGAATTATTTTAAATTCCGAGTTTAAAATAAGTTAAGTACGGTTTTTCTTGTACTTTTTTTCTTCTTCTAAAGATTGTAGTGAAGATAAACTGCCCGTGAGTATTACGGCCCCTTGTTCAGGTTATTCAATGGCGCTAAATCTAAGTGCTAAACCTATAACAATTAGTTCACTTGTATATACAGAACAGTTATCTGTTAGTTTTACCGCAATCGCTATATCATTTTCTTGTGAATTAATTCTTAGTCATACTCTATTGTTTCAGGATTTTAGACCCATCCGTATAATATTTCGCTTGATTTTTGTATTTATCATCGATACTTGATAATGCTATGGCCTTAGGTGCTACAATGTATTGGATTTTCTTTTTTCTTTGTCAGGTTGTCCTAGTAACCATGGTGGTGTTGGGTTAGGAAATTTTTCGTCTATTTTTTTTCTGAACTGTGTTCTTTGATTAGTTTATTAGTTATGTTGCTAAATGGTGTTTTCTATGATCTTTTAATTTGGTTTTATATTCAGTATCTTTGGCGTCTTGGAATGTTCGATTTGGGGGAAATTTGTTCCTAATAGTTGTGTTCTAGCACCATGTTCTCAAAGTGTTGAGGGATCTCCCCCCGATTCTCTCGGACCAGACCTGGAAAATTAATCCATAAAATCAATGGACGTTACCACACGTTGTCGCCCTCCTCCCTGCTGATGTCGCTTTAGGAAGGCTCAGAATACTCGGGCTTCATTTTTCCTTTTCTTCCTCACTGATATCATTTTCGCCAGTACCGGGCTGTCTGCTGGACGACTGGTGTCTGGATTTCATCCCTTCTACTTATTTTCCCGCCTTTTCTTCGTCTGCTGGATAACCGAACTACTCGG
>NW_018474987.1:0-937 GCF_002113885.1 Mizuhopecten yessoensis
AATCTACATCATAGGTACCTATATACAAAATAACAATCCAGTTTAAAGGTATCTAAATACAAAATAACAATCCACATTAGAGGTACCTATATACAAAATAACAATCCACGTTATAAGTACCTATATACAACAACAATCTACATTAGAGGTACCTATATACAAATAACAATCCACATCATAAGTACCAATATACAAAATAACAATCCACATCATAGGTACCTATATACCAAAAAACAATCTACATTAGAGGTACCTATATACAAAATAACAATCCACATAATAGGTACCTATATACAAAATAACAATCTACATTATAGATACCTATATACAAAATAACAATTCATATTATAGGTACCTATATACAAATAACAATCCACATCATAAGTACCAATATACAAAATAACAATCCACATCATAGGTACCTATATACCAAAAAACAATCTACATTAGAGGTACCTATATACAAAATAACAATCGACATTATAGATACCTATATACAAAATAACAATCCACATTATAGATACCTATATACAAAATAACAATCTACATAAGAGGTACCTATATACAAAATAACAATCCACAGTATAGGTACCTATATACAAAATAACAATCTACATCATAGGTACCTATATACAAATTAAATCCACATTAGAGGTACCTATATATAAAATAACAATCCACATTAGAGATACCTATATACAAAATAACAATCCACATTAAAGATACCTATATACAAAATAACACTCCACATTATAGGTACCTATATACAAAATAACAATCCACATTATAGGTACCTATATACAAAATAACAATCTACATCATAGGTACCTATATACAAAATAACAATCCACATTATAGGTACCTAAATACAAAATAACAATCCATATTATAAGTACCTATATACAAAATAACAATCTACATTAGAGGTACCTATATA
>NW_018474988.1:0-937 GCF_002113885.1 Mizuhopecten yessoensis
ATACACACTGTATCACCACTATATACCTTAGTTAGTACATCACGAGACACACAGTATCACCATTATATACCTTAGTTAGGACATCACGATACACACTATATCACCTCTATATACCTTAGTTAGGTCATCACGATACATACTGTATCACCTCTATATACCTTAGTTAGTGCCTCACGATACAGACTGTATCATCACTATATACCTTAGTTAGTACATCACGATGCACACTGTATCACATCTATATACCTTAGTTGGTGCCTCACGGTACACACTGTATCACCTCTATATACCTTAGTTGGGGCCTCACGATACACACTGTATCATCACTATATACCTTAGTTAGTACAGCACGATGCACACTGTATCACCTCTATATACCGTAGCTAGTGCCTAACAATACACACTACTGTATCACCACTATATACCTTAGTTAGAACATAACGATCCACACTGTATCACCTCTATATACCTAGTTAGTACATCACGATACACACTGTACCACCACTATATACCTTAGTTAGTGCCTCACAATACACACTGTATCACCTCTATATACCTTAGTTAGGACATCACGATACACACTGTATCACCTCTATGTACCTTTGTTAGGACATCATGATACACAATGTATCACCTCTATATACCTTAGCTAGTGCCTAACAATACACACTGTATCACCACTATATACCTTAGTTAGTGCCTCACAATACACACTGTATCACCTCTATATACCTTAATTAGGACATCACGATAGACACTTTATCACCTCTATATACCTTAGTTGGTGCCTCACGATACACACTGTTTCACCTCTATATACCTTATGAATGCTATGAACGGATTGCTTACGTCAGCTCTATATACCTTAATTAGGACATCACGATACACACTTTATCACCTCTATATACCTTAGTTGGTGCCTCACGATGCACAATGT
>NW_018474989.1:0-151 GCF_002113885.1 Mizuhopecten yessoensis
TACACATTATAGGAGTTCTCAGTTACACATTATAGGTGTTCTCAGATACACATTATAGGGGTTCTCAGTTACACATTGTAGGGGTTCTCAGTTACACATTATAGGTGTTCTCAGTTACACATTATAGGGGTTCTCAGTTACACATTATAGG
>NW_018474989.1:231-937 GCF_002113885.1 Mizuhopecten yessoensis
GTTACACATTATAGGTGTTCTCAGTTACACATTATAGGTGTTCTCAGTTATACATTATAGGTGTTCTCAGTTACACATTATAGGGGTTCTCAGTTACACATTATAGGAGTTCTCAGTTACACATTATAGGAGTTCTCTGTTACACATTATAGGAGTTCTCAGTTACACATTATAGGGATTCTCTGTCACACGTTATAGGGGTTCTCTGTTACACATTATAGGTGTTCTCAGTTACACATTATAGGAGTTCTCAGTTAGACATTATAGGTGTTGTCAGTTACACATTATAGGTGTACACTGTTACACATTATAGGAGTTCTCTGTTACACATTATAGGTGTTCAAAGCTACACATTATAGGTGTTCTCAGTTACACATTATAGGAGTTCTCAGTTAGACATTATAGGTGTTGTCAGTTACACATTATAGGTGTACACTGTTACACATTATAGCAGTTCTCTGTTACACATTATAGGTGTTCAAAGCTACACATTATAGGTGTTCTCAGTTACACATTATATGATTTCTCTGTTACACATTATAGGTGTTCTCAGTTACACATTATAGGTGTTCTAAGTTACACATTATAGGTGTTCTCTGTTACACATTATAGGTGTTCAAAGTTACACATTATAGGTGTTCTCAGTTACACATTATATGATTTCTCTGTTACACATTATAGGTGTTCTCAGTTAACCATTATAGAT
>NW_018474990.1:0-937 GCF_002113885.1 Mizuhopecten yessoensis
CAGTACACTAAGGAATGGCTCACTGATAACTGTCCACGAAGGAATAGCTTACTGATAACTGTTCACTTAGCGGGACGACCAAAAGGAATGGCTTACTGACAACTGTCCTTTAAGGAATGGCTTACTGACAACTGTCCGATAAGCAATGGCTTACTGATAGCTGTCCGATAAGCAATGGCTTACTGATAGCTGTCCGATAAGCAGGACAACCAAAAGAAAACGCTTTCTGATAGCTGCCCAAGAAGTAGGACGACAAAAAGGAATGGCTTACTGAAAACTGTCCACTAAGGAATGGTTTACTGATAACTGTCCTTTAAGGAATGCCTTACTGATAATTGTCCACAAAGAAGGACGACCAAAAGGAATGGCTTACTGATAACTGTCCACTTAGCGGGACGTCCAAAAGGAATGGCTTACTGATAACGGTCCATTTNGCTTACTGATAACGGTCCATTTAGCGGGAAGAACAAAAGGAATGGCTTACTGATAACTTTCCACTAAGCGGGACGACCAAAAGGAATGGCTTACTGATGTAACTANCTCCACTAAACTGGATGACCAAAAGGAATGGCTTACTAATAACTGTCCACTAAGGAATGGCTTACTGATAACTGTCCACTAAGGAATGGCTTACTGATAACTTTCCACTAAGCGGGACGACCAAAAAGAATGGCTTACTGATAACTGTCCACTTAGCAGGTCGACCAAAAGGAATGGCTTACTGATAACTGTCAACTAAGGAATGGCTTACTGATAACTGTCCACTAAGGAATGGCTTACTGATAACTTTCCACTTAGTGGGAAGACCAAAAGGAATGGCTTACTGATAACTATCCACTAAGCGGGATNAGATAACTGTCCACTAAGGAATAGCTTACTGATAACTTTCCATTAAGGAATGGCTTACTGATAACTGTCCACTAAGGAATGGCTTACT
>NW_018474991.1:0-937 GCF_002113885.1 Mizuhopecten yessoensis
ACAACAGATAACGACAGACCTGAACATAAACGCTGCTTATCTACCATAAAACCCTATGCTACATGTTAAAGTGTTCATTGACAGTAAATTCATATTGACTGTTATTTCATTTTCGACGAGAGAGCGATAAATTTCACAATTCTTTAACCACGGAACTGGCTACCAAGGTACCTAAATGACGTGGAAATTCCACGGACTGATTTGAGACCCCTACGTTTGCATGTTTATCACTAAGTAAAGTGGTAATAAAATGGTTGCCTGACTAATGTCATCCCCGAACAATGATTGTGCCAGAGCTTTACTCACACTGCTACCAGTCAACTAAAACACATAGTGCATTCGAATGCTCTAGTCTGCACTCTTATGTAAAAGTACAGGCTCCCTTGACAGGCTTCAATGAAACGAGGCCCCTATAAGGATGGGGGAAATCAAGCATTTCAGGGGCCCCTACGGGGAAATCTAATGAATAAATCAAAGGATGTGTCATCTGTTGAAAACAAAAATTCAGATGTCTGTCTGGTTTCATTAATTATTTGATGCCCCCAGTGTACTGATTAGGAGGAGTCTATTTCAATTACATTAAAAGTGTATTGTTTTTTCATATGAAGTAGTGGTTCACACAAACCAATCTCGTTGGTGAAAATTTGATGATTTTTGTTTTTGTGGCAATATGTAGTACAGAGCCAGTGTCTATAAACAAGAGGATCTCCAGCTTAACAGTCGGAAAAATCTCGCCAGTCGTGGAGAAATTGACAGCATATTTTATAAACGTCCGAGATTAATCTATAACACCGGATGCTGCAGGGGAAGTTTAGGAGCCCCAACAAAGAAAGATAAATTTTGCAAGTTCTGATTCAAAGTCACTATCCTCATACATCATTTCAGTGCTCAGTTCGCCACACATCGAAGTGGAACGGTCTGTAATCAATGAAACAGC
>NW_018474992.1:0-937 GCF_002113885.1 Mizuhopecten yessoensis
ACAGCCAGAACAGGTATCACAACCTACTGCAAATTGTAGTGGTAACAGCCAGAACAGGTATCACAACCCATGCAAATTGTAGTGGTAACAGCCAGAATAGGTATCACAACCTACTGCAAAGTGTATTGAGTAAGGATTTCTTTACATTTGATGACCTGCAGTGGAGCACCATTATAAACAACTAAGATACGTGGTATAATCTTCATTGAAGCTTCATGGGTAATGACTATGTGTCACGACCCACTGTGAGGCATCATGGGTAATAAAACTAGGATATGTATAACTCAAAGCGTAATCATTTACACACATTTTTGACCTTCGAAGATTGTCATGGCCAAGGACAAATGCTTGGGCTAGATTATTTTACATACTGTATGTTTTTTCCAATGCTGGAAGACTCTTCTGATCAATGATAATCATCCCAGGAGACAATGAGGTCAGTGGGAATCTATAGCCTGGGACAATATGACGATGGCCATTTTAAATGGACAGACACAATTCGCTTACAGTAATAAATGGTTTCACGGCTAGAGCAATGTTACTGGCACTATCAATCTTATCTTGTTGGAAATCTGAATACTTTTGGTGTGGAATTTTCTATATTGCAATGTAAAGGCAGGAAATGCAGTCAATATTAAAAGGTTCACACTTATTATGGCTTAACAAACAATTGCAGGAAATGTTTGAGGAACACCTGAACTTAGCACAGACATAATGATGAAACATATATTCTTACATACCAGGGCCCAGTTGTTCAAATGGTGATTAGCTTTTCCAGATAACTAATATTACATCAGAGTAAATTATATGTAAAACGTAAAGGCTTAACTATGCATATTGAGCAAATTATTAGAGATAGAACAATGTCGTTAAACATTTATTAAGCTAATGTGGTTGTTCTGTGTTATTGTTTGATGACCTTAAATAAGTACTGACT
>NW_018474993.1:0-937 GCF_002113885.1 Mizuhopecten yessoensis
TTCAGACAACCAGTTATTGTTTAAATATATCACAGTTTCAACAAAACCACAATTCGAACTCAAAAACGATAAAACAAGGGCAAAATATGAACAACTGAAAAATTAACATGGATACCCTGCCTCAATAAGTACCAGGAGACAAAGGCGCGCATGGACAGCATATGCATTCAATAATAACGGGGTAAAAAACATTACTTACTTTGTAGAAGCAGAGGTAATTTAAATTATGGAATTTACGATTATGTTTCTATTATTGGACCGTTTCTGTGATATAAATACTCATGTAGATTTGACTTTGTACATTATATAAAAACACCGGTATGGGAACGGGATTACAGGTTAATTTAGAAAAATATATACTTACTGCAAGAGGGTTTGCGCCCCTGTTTAAATCGCTGCAATACATAAATATCAAATATTAATTTGATGAAAATATGTCCAGTTACATAAATCTTGATAAAATCAAAGTAACTCCGCGTCCTCAACGAGAAATCGAGCGAATTAACAGTCAAACTATAAGACACGCTATCAAGCATAGTCGAAAAGTCGATATACCTATCGTACAGTAAGTTGGCATATCTCAGATAAGACCATGATGTGGACCATTTAGTTTACCCATTGTCTCCATCTACCTGCATCTCTAGAGTTCCTTCAAATTATATCATCAATAAAAACAAGTCAGTCTTGCCTTGCCCCGCTTTGACCATCAATGAACATAATGTAACTTAAACGCAAAAACTTAATGTTGACTCAGATGCTGACAAAGTCAACTGACCATGAAAGGTAGGCCGCTTTCAGCATTTGATTCATGGGTTGAGACGTACTTCCTAAGATACATATATGGTCGGATTGGTTGGTCTTGCACTTATACTTTCATTGAAACTTAGTTAACGCAAAACCTTAATGTTGACGCCGCCGCCGTCGTCGAAAAAGCAAC
>NW_018474994.1:0-937 GCF_002113885.1 Mizuhopecten yessoensis
ATAATAGGAGAGCCGACTCAGATGTCAAGTAGGAAGTTCTACGGGACCCACTATCACAGCATCACTAGTCATGTAGCAGATGCATTCCGACTCTTCTGCTTACGCTCCATAGTGGCAGAAAATGAGGAGCGCACTTTTGGAGATCTGAGAACTTCCACCAAAGTCACCAGCAACAAACATCCCGGACACATCATCAGCAATGCCATCATGCGGTACCACGCAAAACAGCTGGCCAACAACAGACCTGATTCCATCGCAATCCACGAGAGCACAGTCTCCCGCCAGGCGAGCTTGCTGCCAAAGGCCGTCAACACTGTTGTGTCAGTCGAGCTATTAAAGAGTAGACCGTCACTTCTTCAATCTCACTTGAAACGAATAATTGACTTTCTACTGTGTAACAAAGGTGCATGGTGGCATTGGAATGCTGCCGGTGGAATAGTCTTACATGATGGTCCAACTGCATACAACTTCAACTCAACTGGGCCAGTACTTCACCACAACAAATCTGAAGAATGAGCAGGAGTTCATCGCAGGGTGCTGGGAGGAATGCCTGCAAAACATAGAGAATGGGGATCTAGAGATACCACTGGCAAGGGTGAAAATCTACGACAGGAACGGCGATGTGAGCCGCACTCTTGAAGTACCCACAGGTCAGCATTTACCTAAAAACCATCAATTAAATGTTAACATAAAATAGAGTTTGTCCTCGTGCAACATAATGTACAATACAAAAAGAATTGTAACTAAAATGATCACAAATGCTCCACGCCGCCATATAAAATTCTATAAATCTACGCAGACTGATCGCAATAGATCACTGGAAGGCTCAGGTGACCTAACAAGAGGCCCAGAGGGCCTGTATTGATTATCTGTATATTTGAACAATCAAGGGAATGTTCTAAATAAAGGTTAATTTGCAGAGAATTACAAATATACT
>NW_018474995.1:0-937 GCF_002113885.1 Mizuhopecten yessoensis
TTACGTGTTGTTTTTTTGTATAATGCCAACTATATTCTATTTATACCAATGAATCTTTTCTTTATCATAAAGGTGGTCCGAGGGAATAGCATCATCTTACTGGAAGCACTGGATCGTGTGTGAGGATCACTTTGACAGTTCTGTGTGGGTCAAATGTTTGTTGAGAAAAGGCGGAGATGGATGTCAGGAGTGTGATAGTGGGAATGACAGACATGCGGGAATAGAAGGAGTGACAGACACGAGGGAACAGATGTGGAAAGGACGCAAGCAGACCAATTCATATGACATTTATACATTCATTTCACATCAAGTTATTTAGACATATATTTGTCTATTTGTATGGTAGCGTTTACGAATAACATGCAATTTATATACTCTTTGTTTCTCTGCTTCTATCATGTTAAAAGTGAACAACTACAGAATTTAATGACCAACGAAAATTTGGAAAATTCTGTTAGAATTATGAATAATTTGGAAACTACAACAGATCTGCTATTTAATGATTAATTCATCATGTTTCAGTTTAACCCTTTCAACCATATGTAACTTTAGTAGACTTTCCCATGCATCGATCTGGATCTGGAGTCCATTATGGTCTACAGTGGTGAAAGGGTTTACAGATAACAGAAAATCATTATACATTTATACTGTGAGAGATAGGAGTTCTCATTAAGCCTAGAATTCATATTACTGTGTCATCAGGTGTCGATAAGGTTTCATCTTGTTTTCTTATTTTGTGTCGGTAGTTTTTATTAAATGGATGATTGAATTAACACCACCACTTTGAATTATTTTTGTTGCATTAACACCAGTAAAGGAGCAGTGTATTGTCATCTCATTTGATTTTTCGGACTAGTATCTTCTCCATGCCTGCAAGACTATAGAAGTGTGTTTTGTACGTATCAGGTATTTAGTAAATATAAATCTTATGGAATGT
>NW_018474996.1:0-937 GCF_002113885.1 Mizuhopecten yessoensis
AGCTGAAACCTATAGTTACATAGACGATTGTTATAGGTTCCCATCTGACAGCTAACTGACTCCGATAGTTAGCTAGTGGACTTTTGTAGTAACCCTAACGATAAATTGGGTACAAACAGGATCAAAAGCATGCAAAAGACTTAGATTCCTGTAAAATGAAGTCATTTTTTTCTCATTTCCTAAAATAGTAATTTCCTCATCGTCGTTAATGCGATAAAAATTGGGATTAGCTCTGACGATGGGCGTAAAAAAGGCCCGGAAAGATTTTTACTGAAACTTCATCTTGTAACAAATAAAATGAAATTAAAAATACAACAAATCCAAAAGGAGAAATTGATTCTGTCTATCGCTGCCGCTGGGGATATACCCGCGAGTGATATATTCATATATTCTTTATCTGAACGTCCCTCTTTCTTTGTTAATGTTGAATCTAATTATTCCTTAATGCATCAGTTCTAATTGATTTTAATGCCTTTTAAGCTCCCAGTATCTTTACACTAAGCTATTGAATTAGTCACAGTTCGGTCGCACTGAGACTGTCGCTATTCTCATAAGCGATACCCTCCTACAAGTGCAGGACGATAATTGGCATTCTGTATCGCTCTGCATCATCGTACGGGGCGAATGATGTGTTGGTCCCAGGGAGTGGACATTTTTACGCTACACCACTTTCGATATTTAAGATGTTTATAACTGACAGCTTTGTCAGATTGACACAGCAAGCGACAGAACACTATACTCGTGTGAAATGATAAATAATAACAATATACAGCATTTGATATAGCGCTCTATCTAGCTTAGAATAAATCACTCTAACGCGGTCTACAGTACATAGATAATTAATTAATACAATTTAGCATATACATTAATCAATACAATTATAAAGGAATGTACAGGACCTGCCTTATCAGGCGCTAACTACTAGTCCTATGCCACC
>NW_018474997.1:0-938 GCF_002113885.1 Mizuhopecten yessoensis
TGGTTGATGACCAGGGATTTGAGAGATGCTGGTTGATGATCAGGGATTTGAGAGATGCTGGTTATTTACCAGGGATTAGAGAGATGATGGTTGACGACCAGGGTTTTGAGATGCTGGTTGAGGTCCAGGGGTTTGGGAGATGCTCGTTGATGATCAGGGATTAGAAAGATGATGGTTGATGACCAGGGTTTTGAGCTGTTGGTTGAGGTCCAGGGTTTTGGGAGATGCTCGTTGATGATCAGGGATTTGGGAGATGCTGGTTATTTACCAGGGATTAGAGAGATGATGGTTGACGACCAGGGTTTTGAGATGCTGGTTGAGGTCCAGGGGTTTGGGAGATGCTCGTTGATGATCAGGGATTTGAGAGATGATGGTTGATGACTAGGGATATGCAGATGCTGGTTGATGACCAGGGTTTTGAAAGATGCTGGTTGACGATCAGGGTTTTGAGAGATGTTGGTTGATTACCAGGGTTTTGAGAGATGCTGGTTGATGACCAGGGTTTTGAGAGATGTTGGTTGATGATCAGGGATTTTTGATATGCTGGTGGATGACCAGGGTTTTGAGAGATGCTGGTTGATGATCAGGGATTTGAGAGATGATGGTTGATGACCAGGGATATGCGGATGCTGGTTGATGACCAGGGATTTGAGAGATGATGGTTGATGATCAGGGATTTGAGAGATGCTGGTTGATTACCAGGGTTTTGAGAGACGCTGGTTGATGACCAGGGATTAAAGAGATGATGGTTGAGGTCCAGGGTTTTGGGAAATGCTCGTTGATGATCAGGGATTTGAGAGATGATGGTTGATTACCAGGGTTTTGAGAGATGCTGGTTGATGATTAGGGTTTTGAGAGATGCTGGCTGAGGACCAGGGTTTTGAAAGATGCTAGTTGATGACTTAGAAGTCTAAAACACAGGGTTTAGAGAGATGCTG
>NW_018474998.1:0-334 GCF_002113885.1 Mizuhopecten yessoensis
ACTGGGTCATTGTAGTGAGTTAATTTTGTAGAGACTAGGTCATTGCACTGAGTTAATTTTGTACAGACAGGGTCATTGTAGTGAGTTAATCTGGTACAAACTTGGTCATTGAAGTGAGTTAATTTTGTACAGACCAGGTCATTGTAGTGAGTTAATCTTGTACACACTGGATCATTGCAGTGAGTTTATTTTTTACAGACTGGGTCATTGCAGTGAGTTAAATTTCTACAGACTGGGTCATTGTAGTGAGTTAATTTTGTACAGACTCGGTCATTGTTGTGAGGTTATTTTGTACAGACTGGGTCATTGTAGTGAGTTAATTTTGTACAGACTG
>NW_018474998.1:418-938 GCF_002113885.1 Mizuhopecten yessoensis
ATTTTGTACAGACTGGGTCATTGTAGTGAGTTAATTTTGTACAGACTCTGTCATTGTAGTGAGTAAATTTTGTACAGACTGGGTCATTGCAGTGAGTTAATTTTGTACAGACTGGGTCATTGTAGTGAGTTAATTTTGTACAGACTCGGTCATTGAAGTGATTAATTTTGCACAGACTGGGTCATTGTTGTGAGATTATTTTGTACAGACTTGGACATTGTAGTGAATTATTTTTGTATAGACTGGGTCATTGTAGTGAGGTTATTTTGTACAGACTGGGTCATTGTTGTGAGGTTATTTTGTACAGACTTGGTCATTGTAGTGAGTTAATTTTGTACAGACTGGGTCATTGCATTGAGTTAATTTTCTACACACTGGGTCATTGTAGTAAGTTAATTATGTAGAGACTGGGTCATTGTTGTGAGATTATTTTGTACAGACTGTGTCATTGTAGTGAGTTAATCTTGTACAGACAGGGTCATTGTAGTGAGTTAATTTTGTATAGACTGGGTCATTGTAG
>NW_018474999.1:0-938 GCF_002113885.1 Mizuhopecten yessoensis
TTTTTTTCTCGTCAGAAAAACAGGTTAGGATTTAATTCGCTATATTTTTCACGCCTGTTTGTTATGAAAGTTTCAATTTATATTTAACAATATATTTGTCGGAATATTAAAAAGGAAATCTGATCACTAAATTTATGCATTTATACGAAACTAATTTTGCACTATATCCCGTCAGATTTACCATAGCGACGTTTTTCTACAACATGGAATCAATGTGCGGAATGTGGAAAATTCACAAAACTCTACATGGTAACTTTACATCCATACCATGCTTATACTTTGAAATGTATAAATATCTGAGTTAAAACAGCATCACTACTAGATCTAGCATGTCTTCTTATGTTAATACTTCTGATAGAACGATTAACTTATGATAAGGGCATTTTCCGTTACTCAACGTCGCGTTGCGCATTTTACATTTCACGCTTACAGTCACAGGAATAAGCATTGAAGTCAATGGGCATTTTTAAAACCAGTAATTTTTTCATTATGAACGACGATGAAGTAGCGATTGTAACATTATTTATTCCCGTTTTCATTGAAGAACATGTACTGAAACCTTTGTTCATGTAGGTGTAACCACTATTGAGTTATCACGACGAACGATAGCAGTCATCTCCCTAGGATTATTTTTCAACTGGGTGCAGAATTTTTTTTTTCACAATTTTGCCTAAAAATGATCAAAATATGCCAGAATTTCATGATTTTTCTCATTTTCAACTGGGTGCAAATGAGTTTTCACTGGGTGGAAGTCTATTTTCAAAATTTCAACTGGGTGCTGCCCCCAGTAAAATAAGGCTGGGGAGATCACTGGATAGTTTGGGTTAATTATGAAACGCCGTTTAGAAACATCAGTGTTTTGGCGTTTGTAGAACGTATGTGTTGATGCAGTGGTGATAAAAATCGGACTTCATTTTCGCCCCTTAGATATAGGGACG
>NW_018475000.1:0-938 GCF_002113885.1 Mizuhopecten yessoensis
TGGCATTCATAGGAAAAATGAATTCCAACTGGACAAAGGCAAATCTAACATGAAGCGCGCTTCATTGAATTTGCCTTTCTCCAGTTGGCATTCATTTTTCCTATGAATGCCAACTGAAAGCAGTTCAATGCTAAAATAATCATTGAACAAGATTGTGGACAAATCGAGTTAAATGGTTCTTTATCTGCAACACTTTTAGAGTTATTGGACTGTAATTATGAACAAAAATGCATTTATTTTTAAATATTTTCATGTGCATATATTTTTACATTTCATATTGGCCTTCCACTTTCAGACAGATTTTCAATACTGTAAATGGAACGACCAACAGCCATGATCGGCTAGCTGAAAATGTGTCTCCAACGTTATGCTTATGACGTCACAATTACAATGACGTCATGATCTGCACGCTAAATATCTCGTAGCTCAGAGCTTCTTTTGGTATATTGTTACAGTAGAAATTCAGAAGAAATGTGAATATTTTAAAAAGTACATAAGACCTGATTGGGTTTTTTGAAAAAGAAAAGACACATAATGAAACCTTTGAGATTATGCAAAGGGATGCAGCATTGAGTCTTTTAAAACTTACAAGAGATGTAGTTAAGGTCATTCTCCAGTTATCTAGGGAGGAATAGCTAGGTAATGGAGGTCCTGTAGGAAATTATAGGAAAGGGTTAGGCTACGGAAGTCACGTGGGTTACAGCAAGCCAACAGAGGTCATGTAGGTACATTTCGTGAGGGAAAGGCTAGGTAGTGGAATATATCTCCCTTAATTAACTATAAAGGAAGACTTTCGATAATACACTAACTTATTTATCCAATTATTTGGACAAGCGACGGTAGAGGATGATATGTTTAAATATTATTTAGCAAGGTAAAGTAACATAGATGACTAAAGGGTGTACGGATCACTAGAGCATTAAAGGGTGTACGGATCA
>NW_018475001.1:0-938 GCF_002113885.1 Mizuhopecten yessoensis
CAATTCTCCGCATGCACAGTTTCTTTTTTCCGCTAGTATATATATACCAGCGTGAAGTTGGTTATTTATACAATATTGGACTAGCCCAATATTGGATTATTTTCTCAATTCAAATGTCACTTAGCAAAATGCTAGTAGCATACTAGTACATAGTTATGGTGACACAATATATAGTGGTACATAGTGTAACAACAGTACTACTGGTAGATACGGTGACTACAGTAATACTAGTACATCAGGTGCAATAGGAATACTTGTACATCGATTCCTAACGTTAAAGCTAGTACATAGAGTGAGAGCAGGATTACTGTAAATAAAATGACAGCTTTATTTCTAGTACATCTTGAATTAAGACTAACAAATTAGTCTTTCTAAGCAAAACTAGCATATCAAACTGAGCGAGTAGGAATGTGTGTTTGGAGATACTTTGTTATCAAATTGAGATATTATAAATGTGTGTTGAAATATGGCCCTGGACCTTGTACTCCAGTTGTTAACATTCATCAGCTGACCCGTTTGTGTAATGGTGTCGTGATATGATATACACCCTGCTGTGTATGTATTGCGGTTAGAAGTGAGACCAGATAGTATTGCATTAAATGAAGATTAAAATGTCACTAAAATAGCAGGTATTTTGCCGCTTTTTTACACCTCTACCACAACAGGGCATTATCTAAGGCATTCACATAGAAAAGGGCATCAACGATACCCCAGGCTAAAAACGCTATCTTGGAACTTTTTCGAATCTCAATTTAAAATCATAAAACTTTCGTTTTGAACGTTTCATTGCATATTGTTATATGTCTAATGCCGCTTTTTTACACCTTCACATATGTCCCACAACAGGGAATCCTTTAAGGAATTCACATACAAAAGGACATCAACGATATTCTTATATATATTCGTATAGGTCTGATGCCGTTTTTTTCTGACCTTTC
>NW_018475002.1:0-939 GCF_002113885.1 Mizuhopecten yessoensis
CAACGAGTTACCTACATGTTGATGTTATATCCGAGCATGAACACATCCACGAGTTACCTTCATGTTAATGTTACATCCGAGCATGAACACAAACACGAGTTACCTACATCCGAGCATGAACACAAACACGAGTTACCGACATGTTGATGTTATATCCGAGCATGAACACAAACACGAGTTACCGACATGTTGATGTTATATCCGATCATGAACACAAACACGAGTTACCTTCATGTTGATGTTACATCCGGGCATAGACCCAAACAACGAGTTACCCACATGTTGATGTTACATCCGAGCATGGACACAAACACCGAGTTACCTACATGCTGATGTTACATCCGAGCATGAACACAAATACGAGTTACCTACATGTTGATGTTACATCCGGGCATAGACCCAAACAACGAGTTACCCACATGTTGATGTTACATCCGAGCATGGACACAAACACCGAGTTACCTACATGCTGATGTTACATCCGAGCATGAACACAAACAACGAGTTACCTACATGTTGATGTTACATCCGAGCATGGACACAAACAACGAGTTACCTACATGCTGATGTTACATCCGAGCATGAACACAAACACGAGTTACCTACATGTTAATGTTACATCCGAGCATGGACACAAACAACGAGTTACCTACATGTTGATGTTACATCCGAGTATGAACACAAACACGAGTTACCTACAGGTTGATGTTACATCCGAGCATGAACACAAACACGAGTTACCTACATGTTGATATTACATCCGAGCATGGACACAAACAACGAGTTACCTACATGTTTATGTTACATCCGAGCATGAACACAAACAACGAGTTACCTACATGTTGATATTACATCCGAGCAGGAACACAAACACGAGTTACCTACAGGTTGATGTTACATCCGAGCATGAACACAAACAATGAGTTACCTACATGTTGA
>NW_018475003.1:0-939 GCF_002113885.1 Mizuhopecten yessoensis
TTTTGTATCGTTATAACGGGTAACATAGGGCACTTTTCCCCTTTCTATGTTTTTTTATCATTATAACGGGTGACCTAGGGCAATTACCCCTTTTGCTATGTTTTGTTTTGTTATAACGGGTGACATAGGGCACTTTTCCCCCTTGCCTATGTTTTGTATCGTTATAACGGGTGACATAGGGCACTTTCCCCCTTTGCTATGTTTTGTATCGTTATAACCGTTGACATAGTGCACTTTTCCCCCATTTGCTATGTTTTTGTATCGTTATAACGGGTGACATAGTGCACTTTTCCCCCTTTGCTATATTTTGTATCGTTATAACGGGTGACATAGGGCACTTTTCCCCCTTTGCTGTGTTTTGTGTCGTTATAACGGGTGACATAGGGCACTTTCCCCCTTTGTTATAATTTGTATCGTTATAACGCGTGACATAGGGCACTTTCCCCGCTTTGCTATATTTTGTATCATTATAACGGTTGACATAGGGCACTTTTCCCACCTTTGCTGTGTTTTGTATCGTTATAACGGNCGTTATAACGGGTGGCATAGGGCACATTCCCCATTTGCTATATTCTGTATCGTTATAACGGTTGACATAAGGCACTTTCCCCCTTTGGCATGATTTTGTATCGTTATAACGGGTGACATAGTACACTTTCCCCCTTTGCTATGTTTTTGTATCGTTATAACGGGTGACATAGGTCACATTCCCCCTTTGCTATGTTTTGTATCGTTATAACGGGGGACATAGGGCACTTTCCCCCTTTGATATATGTTTTGTATCGTTATTACGGGTGACATAGGGCACTTTCCCCCTTTGCTATATTTTTGTATCGTTATAACGTGTGACATTGGTCACTTTCCCTCTTTGCTATATTTTGTATCGTTATAACTGGTGACATAGGGCACTTTCCTCCATTGCTGTGTTTTGTATCGTTA
>NW_018475004.1:0-939 GCF_002113885.1 Mizuhopecten yessoensis
TAGGAGTGCCCTTACTCCATGAAGGTGAAATTTAGTTAGGGGGCGTTAGGAGTGCCCCTGTTCCATGAAGGTGATATTTAGTTAGGGGGCGCTAGGAGTGCCCCTACTCCATGAAGGTGTAATTTAGTTAGGGGGCGCTAGGAGTGCCCCTTCTCCATGTAGTTGGAATTGAGTTAGGGGGCACTAGGAGTGCCCCGTCTCCATGTAGTTGAAATTTAGTTGGGGGGCGCTAGGAGTGCCCCAACTCCATGAAGATGAAAGATAAAAGTTGCCCACAAATTTGAATCAAAATTTCATTAATAAATGCACTTGTATCAGATGTTATGTTGTTTTTGTTTTATATTCACAGTATTACATTTTAGGTTGTGAAAGCAGACCACTTTTCAAACAAAACTGTTGGAGAACAGCATACTTTCCCTAAAGGTATTAGATAGTGTTATAAGATAGCAGCCAAGTATCAATTAATTCATTTGCAACCTTGCTCACCCCCAACATGTAAAATAGTCTATTGATGGTGGTGATCCAACTTTAACCTAAAACTTGCCCAAAAACTTTAACAAAGTAAAATTAACCAGTTTTGGCCCCTAAAATGTGAAAAAATTGCCCCTTAAATATTAAAACATGGTTTGCTTTCACTCCATAAGAAGACTTCAACCTTATACTAAACATTTTTTTACTGTCAGGAGAAAACTTGCCCAAAAACTTTAAACTGATTGAAAGAATTTCAGGATGGACAACCACACCATAAACAAAAAGAGATTTGAACTGCCCATACTGTAATGATGGTGGCCTAATAAGTATAAACATAATTTACATTCAAATAATCTTTAACAATTCAATTTTCAACAAATTTATATACATGAAATAAGTCAATTAAATAGTTATAAATATTATCCTCAATAAGGTCTCCATTGGTAGTACAACAAACCTTTGCTGATC
>NW_018475005.1:0-939 GCF_002113885.1 Mizuhopecten yessoensis
ACACAAATAAAATAGAACAGACTTCTATATTCAGTTAGAAACAGGATTTCTGCATTATGTTTGAAAAGACAAGTTGTCAGAATATTTGTGTCCGATTCTTCTCTGTCACCATATTAACAAGACAAATTACTCTAAAGATCTCAATAAATGGACGTGTCATACCTTGTTTATTATATATATCTTATGTAAGATATCTTATACAAACTGCTTTATGAGATGGCCTGATATGATCTTATGAAGAAACTTATCTAATCAGAAACAAAAGTGACTGATCGCGACAAAAAGAAAACCTCAACCACATTTTGATGTACCACTGGTTTTGGCTCTATCCCTGTTTTTGAAATTCGTATCTTTTACATTATTTAAGATTATGTTATTTATAAGATATCTTACATCAGTTCTTAAGATATCCCATATAAGCTATATAAGATATTTAAAATCTATATTTAAATCGCAAAAATAAATATTCATAAAAATTACATGATATGCAGTAATCCTTCGAAAAACATCTATAAATATCATTAATAAATAACTTTCAATGATTCTGTTTATCAAAGGATGGGAAGGTATGAACTTTTTTCTGACTAAAAATTTATATTTACTTTTTATATTATTACTTTAATTTAATGAAATAATAAACAAATATAAATAAACATGTGTCCTGTTGATTGTTAACTTACCTTTAATATCATAGTTTACCTGTAATCAACCTGGAAATATATTCCCTTATAAAGAGGGTAAAATGGGTATACAAAGCTTTTTGCCAAAAAATACCATATCAATTTAGGAGCATAATCTAAGTTTCTAGATGTGTTACTCTTCTATGAGACCTTTTTCTTGAATAAAGTTTTAGTTATAAGGGAAATGGTCCTGAAATTTCTTTTGGTTAAAACCTGTTCAGTCAATTTCATAACACTTTATTTATTAAGTTATTTACAG
>NW_018475006.1:0-939 GCF_002113885.1 Mizuhopecten yessoensis
CATTGTGTACTATGTGAAAGATTTCAATAATAATAATCAGCAGTAAATTATTTGAGTTTGATGTGATCAGTATTAATAATTTCATTTTTATTTGATCAGTGGTAAGGAGATAAGCTAATGATATAATGACATCAGCTGTGATAAAGCTGTGATGATGCTAGTGAGATACGTACCGCTAAGATCTTCTCAAATGTCCTCAGGCACTGCAACGCCAACTGAAAACGATCAGCAAACAATTCAGGTATGAGTTACTGATTCCCAGTTAACATATAAACAGGGATGTGATTGAGATTTGACAAAAGGAGGAAATGAAAGTGAAAAGGGAGGAACACACCTAACCCCCAAAGAAATTGAATTTTTTAACACTTCAGATCAATCACGAACTTTTCAAATCATAGTAAAAGGGTAGATCATCTAAAAAGAGCAGGAATCACATCCCTGATCTAAAGTGAGCTTATTCTCTAATATCTGTTGTTCTAATGGACTAATCAGCACCCTTGACTATATCCTCTTACTGTACGGGAGTTTCTGTAGGGGAAACAACTCTATTGTGATCAAGGATCATTCCAAACCAACATAATTAATGTCAACTTACTTGTTTACAAAGAAAGTTTGTGAAATGAAAATAAGTACATCAACCTTGTTTAAATGTATTGGGAAAATTTGTAACGTGCCCATCATTTTATCTTTAGAGAGACACTTCTTTTGTATGGTAATGACCAAGTTATTTTTTAAGAATAAAAAATCTTCTATAATATTATTTAGAATGTCATCAATACCGTACTCTTTGGAGTGACACATGCCATACAGCAAAGCTCACCTCTCTGGTTGGGACAACTACCAATGCGTAAGGGCCATCATTCCGTTGGACTTTTGGGGTCAAAGCTTGTAGTGCCTGAACTATCGGGACAGCGAAAGCTAGAGTCTTCCCTAGGAACA
>NW_018475007.1:0-939 GCF_002113885.1 Mizuhopecten yessoensis
ATACTCAATCCCAAGTGTTTAGATTTTCTGTCCAGGCATTTAGTGAATTATCATTTCTTAGCAATCATATTATTGTGTAACAGCACAGGCTAAAATCAGCTCATGCTGGGTAAAACAAGACATACATTATATATGTCACAGGTGTAAGAATAATAATACATGTATTATATTTCAATAATTATACATAGAAGACACTGGAACTTACCTAGGTAAAGGAGGTAAGATATGTTCTGGGAGTTTACAAATGAAATTTTAAGTCCAGATATGAGATCTTTTAAAGATATTTTTTTTGTATATATATAGCTGTTGGGAGCATGGTAGGGGTGAGTGGGACGGGGATCATCCTCAAAATCCCAGGGGTTAATTACTCTCACTGACATGTACGTTCTTTGCACCCCTGGAATATGTCATAACAAAATTGAAAGCACGAAGGTAGCTCTTTGATTGATTTCAGATATAAAACACTGACCAATCGCTAGACAGGTGCTTGTCCTATGAAGATTATCAAGGAGTGACACCCAACTTCAATGCCAGTCAATTTTACCGTTATGCAGCTGCATGATTATTTTGATGTACATCAAAGGATCGATCATGTCTTATTATATCATCTGCATGGTTACTCATCCACAGCCTCCAATTCTGTCATATTGACATTTCCCAGGGGTGCAGGGAATGTAAGTGAGCATAACCCTCGAAATATCAAGTGGGGGGTGGGGGGTGGGGAGATGAGGGGGTTGATTTTCGTTTCCACATGCCTTCTTCCATTGTATTAAATTAATACTAGTTCTGGTAATACATACATTACAGTAAGTACATAGATCTTCTACTTTGACCGTACATTCATGTGTACATGTAGTATCACAATTTACTGGCTGATGGCACTGTACGCCCAGTACTTACTGGCTGATAGCACTGTGCGCCCAGTACTTACTGGCTGAT
>NW_018475008.1:0-939 GCF_002113885.1 Mizuhopecten yessoensis
GTTGTACATGACAATAGTATAAACTATTGGACAGTATTAATGTATCACCATTCTTGTATGACCAACAGTGTTTTTAATGACAATCGTTTTTATTGTTGGTCAGTGTTAATGTAACGCCGTCCTTTTATGACGTGTAAACAGATACCGGGTACAAACGTTAGCGTGTACGACTCTCTGGCCCATATACATAACGGAGATATCGCCAGGACGGCGCACATTGGACCCAATTTCCTGGGCTGGCATCGCGTCTACCTGTATGCGTAAGTACACAGAACTGTGTTATAATGCCATAATTTATTAAGGACTCGATATTTTACTAAAAGTCGGTGTATATTGTCCATCACACAAACAGTATCATACATTTTACTTGACTGTATTCGCTTTTCAAAATACAGAGCGGGGTCGGATATACCCGGACATTTTAGGAGAAAATGATGTGTATGCTAAATATTGAGCGAAGTCCCTTAACCAAACCCGTTTACAAAGCTTGTATTGTGCATCAATAACGTGATAAACTTAGTGCATCTAAGTCCGTGGATCAAGTATTATTTGTAAACCAAACTCAGTTAATAAATCATTTTGTGGGTGATTCCTCACTGGGGCGAAGTTGATAACTTATTCAATATTTTGCCTCACACATCAATTAATTATGTAATGAAATACAAACAGTAGGGTCAACACCTATGGAGACTTAACATTACCGTCGGCCCCACTTGGAATTTCAAAACAAGATAAATCCGAAAATGTATGAGTATAGGAAGCTTAAATCAGGAACAGCAAGTTTCAGAATTCATTTTGTGATAAATGGGACCTCCTTGACTTACACCAGTGTGGGTGTTAAAGGTGCAGTGATACAATTCGTCCAAGAGCATTTAAATGGCACAATTACTATATAATTATATCATCATCGTGTGCAACATATTCCAACTGTTATTTTGA
>NW_018475009.1:0-939 GCF_002113885.1 Mizuhopecten yessoensis
TTTATAAACGGTCAAACCGGTTGTTCCGCATAAACGAACAGGCTCTAGGTCTACCTTTTGCCTTAGTTTTCAGGACGTTCAGTACTTTGATTGTTTCCGTAGCTTTGCAATTGAATTCTAGAAAATTCATTGAAAATAATGTAGAATACATGCAATATCGAGGAAAAAGTACACGTGTGCCCTTTAATTTCGCCCAGGACTGTACATGTACGCATTTAGTTACTAGTTTTGGCGTACATTTTTATTCAACGGGAGGTATCCCCAAAGATTGGACAGAACTTTATGTATAAGACACTCGACATTCTGTCCATGGACCGCTGCGAAATGTACACGATGAAATCATTATCCATCGGGAGATAACTCGTGTAAACTGTGATTCCTTCCATTCCGCATTTTCTTCATGCAATCTGATGCAGAATAATTGACCAACATACCGAAACTAGAAGACAGTAGGCGAATATAAATGGACTAAATGCCGTCTCTGATACCGACACAATACTATCCATTACTGACCCAGAACGACCCAGTTATGTCCCAATAATACTTTGATACTGTGAAATATCACCTAAACAGAAGTTATTAACTTTCTGTTTGTCGTGTTTTCTCGGAAAATATGCGATTTGATGCAGAATAATTGACAACTGCAATATAATACCCAATACTACCCAATACTGCTAAATAAAAGTAATACTATCAAATATGACCCAGTCCTAAAATACGACACAGAACTACATACTTACCTTTACATATACATTACTTACATATGTACTTTCACAACAAATATCTCTATTCATTACTACTATTTCACAGTCATTATTGGCTTCTTTGATAATTATAGAGGTATCATTCTTAATAGTCCAAAACAGAGACGTGGTCCAATGTCATTTCTGTCTGTAGAACAGATTTCTTTTTAACATGTTTATGGTTATCATTTTTTTT
>NW_018475010.1:0-940 GCF_002113885.1 Mizuhopecten yessoensis
GCATTGCTTAAGTAAGTTAAAAGTGATTACATAATTCTGTTGGCTTCATTTAACATATCTTTCTATGACCTGCTCTTATAAACAAAACAAAACATTTTTTTTTTTTTATTATTTTTTTTATTTTGCATTAGCTCTGACTATTGACTTTGTGTGCGATCTGCCAATAACTCACATCTGCTATGTAATGTGTATATAACTTGTACATTCCTTTCCTGCATATTAGCATTACCGTCATGGTAATATTCTCAAACAAAGGTAAATTACAGCAGACGCTTTCTAATTTATTCGGCGCCTCTTGTAAGAAAAACGGTCCATTTCAGACGACAGGGCAGGTATATATTTGTCTGTTTGAATTGATTGTGATAAAGTATTCAAAACCTTATAAGAAAGTTATAATAACATGCTGGATGAGGACATGTTCTTATTATTGATTTCATGCATTGTGGGAGTTTGGGTAATGTGAGAACCAATTTGTCTATGGTAAGCTTATTAAACATTTAATACAATGTTTTCTTACATGAAGTTAATTTTCGCTTAAATTGAAAATAGCATGGTACAAAGAACTTAGGAATACATGTTGTATATAAAACATATATGTGTCCCTCAGTTAATTTTTAGATACATATACATTTTAGGTAAAAACATTTTAGTTAACCTTTGGCATTTAACAATTTCAAAAGTCAGATTACCTTTTCCCTGAAATCTGAAGGGTTAAAACATATGCCAAATAGACATATCCTGTAAAACACAAGAAGCAATAGCTCATTTAGGGGTTACAGAAGCTTCGAGGGTCTATTCAAAGCCCCGAGATGCATGTATATGCAAACATTTTTTTTAATGAATATGGGCAAATATTTGACAGTAATAAATAGTAATACAATTATACAAATAATAATACAGCTGTAGATATAAAATGTGTACACGCTTCATTTAAGTTATG
>NW_018475011.1:0-940 GCF_002113885.1 Mizuhopecten yessoensis
ACTAAAACACAGGTTCTTGTAGAACAAAGGATTATTGTATATATTCCTGATACAAACTGTTCTACACAAGTGTATTTTTACAATTAAGCTTATTATAACTATGTTATTCCAAATCACAATAAAATTAATACAACACAAAATTGGAATTGAAATAGCTTCTCATTTGAAGGTTTCTTTTCAAAATTCATTCACTGGTTAAGGAGTTTCAGATTAGATAAATATGTGGATGGACCTACAGACATCATGAATAATATATTCATGAATTAAATTGTTCCTATGAAACCTACCTTTATGACCTTCTTTCCTAGATTTTTGGCCCCATGCCAAATATCAAAGGAATGTTTGATATTTGGAAATTCTCTCCCTGAAAGAAGATTAAATATAATCAAATAGTTAATATCCACAAAGTACACTGAACATAGTCTTCTCAGCATATGTCTATAAAATGAACTAGTGTGACAAATATGTTAACACAGTGATTGAATGGTACATGTATATGACTACATTCCTTGTATGAATAAGCAGAGGTCTAAATAAAGATTACCTTNAATAGAAATACATACATGACTTTTCAGAGTTTCAATATTAAGTAGATATCAGGGAGATGGAAGCCATCCCTGTGGGCCCGCTGTAAATAACCTACCCAAGGACGTAGGATTCTCAACTGTAACCTTAGTTTTTGACCTTGACCTTTGACCAAGTTGTACTTGTTGGTTCATATACATGTCAAGTATAAACTTTGAAATTATAATGGTTCTCAAGATATAGAGCGGACACAATCTTAACCATAGAAATAGGGGGTTCTCAACTGAAACCTGATATTTATTAATGTACTGGTTTTTTTAACTTAATGCTGCTGTTGTAGTGTTACTGTGTACACACTTAGTGCAATATATTGACAAAAGGAACAATTACTCCTGGTGAAAAATCTTTTACCAAT
>NW_018475012.1:0-940 GCF_002113885.1 Mizuhopecten yessoensis
CATTTATTAAGTAAATCAATCAATAATCCGATTTGTAATATGACTTGTTAAACAGCATTGCAGTCTGTATACCGGGGAATGTGCACCAAGTCAAGTTTTCGCCCAACAGAATTCCCCCCCGTCGACGGTGAAATCCATTTTCGACCAACTTTAGATTCGCCCTTCACATTTTGTTACTAGGTATATTGTGTTGTTTGTAATTGATTGCTGTAATGATAAATTCGCCGTCAAATGCGAATATTAAACTGCAGCGAATATTTTCCGTACAAAGAAGTTTTAATCAGTCTGAAACTGCCATCATTATCCAAGAAATGTCAGCAGCCATTTAAACCACAAACAACAAAAATGAAATATATAAAATTGTTAGGGGGTAAATGATTAAAAAAAGAAAGAAACCCGCTTACTTATTTCATGATTGCTTCAAGTAATATTGGGTATATTTCGTTAGAAGGGGAAACTGGGTCAAACTTCAGATACACGAGTTATGTCATGAATATTCATAACTGATTCCAGATATCCACAGATATTAATTATATAATCACCGGTTTTAAAGACACTGTTTTGATGTAAGGAAGCCGCGTCTGATTATTTCTATGTGCATCATCTTTAACATCATTGTAGGTTGCTTCCCGCTTTTCTTCTATGAAATACTCCCTTATTGGTACTGACACTCGTGCGTTGATGACTGACTTATGTGATGGTGGAATTATATTTCGTTATCATTATAAGATACAATATATAAATAACAACCCATGTTTACATCTCAATAGTCTATCTCTGTTTACAAATAAACACTAAATGGGGAGTGCAGAATATATGTATGTGCGTACCTACTAACGAAAAATTGTTATT
The DNA here is from genome assembly GCF_002113885.1 of Mizuhopecten yessoensis. Taxonomy (NCBI): domain Eukaryota; kingdom Metazoa; phylum Mollusca; class Bivalvia; order Pectinida; family Pectinidae; genus Mizuhopecten; species Mizuhopecten yessoensis. The sequence goes on from NW_018475012.1 coordinate 853, forward strand.
ACAAGGGTGCGTGCATATCTGTCCTTGATTATTACCGGAACAAGGACTTGAGTCACCAACAATCGCTGATATTGTCTGTCGAAACGGT
>NW_018475013.1:0-940 GCF_002113885.1 Mizuhopecten yessoensis
CTGTCATACATACATATATGTTACTAACAGCTGTCTAAATGTACGCTGTCTCACAAACATATATACAACTTACAGTAGTCTATATGTACGCTGTCTCACATACATATATGTTACTAACAGTAGTCTATATGTACGGAAATACTGACATATATGTTACTAACAGTAGTCTATATGTACGCTGTCTCACATACATATATTCAACTTACAGTAGTCCAAATGTCCGCTGTCTCACATACACATATGTTACTAACAGTTGTCTAAATATACGCTGTCTCACAAACATTTATGTTACTAACAGTAGCCTATATGTACGCTGTCTCACATACATATATTCAACTAACAGTAGTCTTTATGTATGCTGTCTCACATACATATATGTTACTAACAGTAGTCTAAATGTAACCTGTCAAACTGACATATATGTTGCTTACAGAAGTTGATATGTCCGCTGTCTCACATACATAAATGTTACTTACAGTAGTATAAATGTCCGCTGTCGCACATAAATATATGTTACTAACAGTAGTCTTTATGTTCGCTGTATCACTGACGTATATGTTACTAACAGTAGCCTATATGTACGCTGTCTCACATACAGATATGTTACTAACAGTAGGCTAAATGTAACCTGTCAAACTGACATATATGTTGCTTACAGAAGTTGATATGTCCGCTGTCTCACATACATAAATGTTACTTACAGTAGTATAAATGTCCGCTGTCGCACATAGCTGTCTCCCATACATATATGTTACTAACGGTAGTCTATATGTACGCTGCCTCACATACAGATATGTTACTAACAGTAGTCTATATGTACGCTGTCACACATACATATATGTTACTAACTGTAGTCTATATGTACGCTGTTTCACTGACATATATGTTACTAACGGTAGTCTATATGTACGCTGCCTCACATACAGATATGTTATTAACA
>NW_018475014.1:0-940 GCF_002113885.1 Mizuhopecten yessoensis
AACCGAAGAAGTCCGAAAAAAATACGATTATTTTGGAAGCTCTGGTTTTTTTTGTAATATCCGAGGATTTTTAAAATCTAATTATGCATCGATATTGACAAATGAAAATGATATCCAAATACTAATTAAATGTTTCAAACCCACAATGACAAAGTTGGTTTGATAATACGTTTCTGGTTTGACCGACTTGCGACACGACAGTGCAAAGTTTACCTCGCCATTCATGGCATAAATTATTCAAAGTGTGGAGAATTAAATCAGCACTATGGACTTCGAGGTCAGTCATCCCATAATCCAGTTCGCCCCGCCATATTGTCAACGTATCAGAAAATTAATGTAAACTAGAACAGTGTCAGTTTATGTTTGACGTGTGTGTCAATCTGAAAAGTGTCAGAAATGTGTTACTTGTTTATCTCGCAGCAATTGTATGTATGCTAGAATTGTAGTTGTTCACAGGCTTCAGAGGCGTTGACAATAGGCTGCAACGTAACTGTTACGTTTAGCCTAAAACATATTATTTCAAACTTACTCTGTTTTACTCTGGGTTTTTTTATAGCCCCGCCTTCTAATGCCACGTGACTAAAATATCGCCGGCCTACGTCATAACGTTGGGAAATACCTTCGGTAACTGTTCGCACTGTTCTTGTGAGACTGTCCTATATCTTGTTGTCATCGATACTTTATGGTATGCGCATATTACGCGAGATCTTGTCAAGTCATGTGACATTGCTCATGCCCTAATTTCCATTAAAAACATGGGTTGGTAGAGAAAACGTTGGAAAATACTGTTCGTAATGATCTTTGAAGCATGTTATTGATACCACCTAGTGCATAAGGAATAGATCTTTCGACCCATGTGCGACTTTGTGTGAAAGTGACGAGGGCCGGAGTTCTGACGTTAAAGGGGCATCACGCTGAAGTAACTTTTTTTGTGTCTTTT
>NW_018475015.1:0-940 GCF_002113885.1 Mizuhopecten yessoensis
CATTCATTGAAGTCTGTATAGTGTGATCTATATACACCGCCCTTTATAACACATTCATTGAAGTCTGTATAGTCTGATCTATATACACCACCCTTATATAACATATCTATTGAAGCCAGTATAGTGTGACCTATATACACCAACCTAATATAACACGTCTATTGATGTATGTATAGTGTGATCTATATACACCAACATAATATAACACGTCTATTGAAGCCAGTATAGTGTGATCTATATACACCACCCTTATATAACACGTCTATTAAAGCCAGTATAGTGTGATCTATATACACCACCCTTATATAATACGTTTATTGAAGTCTGTATAATGTGATCTATATACACCACGCTTATATAACACGTCTATTGAAGCCAGTAAAGTCTGAACTATATACACCGAACTAATATAACACGTCTATTGATGAATGTATAGTGTGATCTATATACACCAACCAAATATAACACGTCTATTAAAGCCAGTATAGTGTGATCTATATACACCACCCTTATATAACACGTCTATTAAAGCCAGTATAGTGTGATCTATATACACCAACCTAATATAACACGTCTATTGATGTATGTATAGTGTGATCTATATACCACAACCTAATATAACACATCTATTGAAGTCTGTATAGTGTTACCTATATACACCAACCTAATATAACACATTCATTGAAGTCAGTATAGTGTGATCTATATACACCACCCTTATATAACACATCTATTAAAGTCAGTATAGTGTGATCTATATACACCACACTTATATATCACGTCTATTGAAGTCTGTATAGTGTGATCTATATACACCACACTTAAATAACACGTCTATTGAAGTATGTATTGTGTGATCTATATACACCACACTTATATAACACGTCTATTGAACTCAGTATAGTGTGATCTATATACACCACACTTATATAACACGTCT
>NW_018475016.1:0-940 GCF_002113885.1 Mizuhopecten yessoensis
AAGAAGTATTGATCAAAACATGTATGTAACGTGGTGTTATCAAAAGAGGAAGTCAGCTTTGTTAAGAAAAGCAGCAAAGTTTCTCCGAAATAACTCCGAAACACGTGGGTTGTGTCCGGGTACTCCGGTTTCCTCCCAAAGTAAGACCGCCGCGCGCTAAAATTCGGGCCAACAAGGGGGATTAGAATAAGTTTTAAAAAACTTGTTTCATGAAACGTAACTGGAGTCTGACACTGATTCCTGTCCTTGATTCAGATATAACTACGGGCCTTTGCCCTTTCGTTTTGCGAAGTAGACAGGGAAAGAATTACAAAAAACGTAAACGTTTACTATACGAAACTGGGGTCTGGTTCCCAGTTCCGTTTAAGGAGAAACGTAACTGGAGTCTGACACTTCCGTATAAGACCAATTACTTGATAGAGGCAATGGTGGTCTTTTTTGTCTTTTGAAAGGTTGTGGGTTCGATTCCTGTACTGGATTCAGATATGAGTTTCCAGTAGATTATAAGAGGCTGGCTATGATGTTTTTTTCTGAAACAGACCTAGTATGTTGGTCGAAGTTCCATTGGTAGTGTTATTTCAAATTTAAACAGAACTAGGGTCTGGTTCCGAGTTCCGTTTATGTTAAACGGAACTAAGGTCTGGTTCCGATTTCTGTTTATGTTAAACGGAACTAAGGTCTGGTTCCCATTTCTGTTTATGTTAAACGGAACTAGAGTATGGTTTCCATTTCCGTTCATGTTAAACGGAACTAGGGTCTGGTTCCTAGTTCCATTTATCTTAAACGGAAATAGGAACTAGGAACAAGGAACAATCTTCAGGCTCCCGTTTTATTTTGGTTACCTGAAAAATATATAAGAATGTTGCATTCCGATTTAAATCAAACTGGTGCCTAGTTATAAGAATACCTCAGACTAGTTACATAGTTATATATACATCTA
>NW_018475017.1:0-940 GCF_002113885.1 Mizuhopecten yessoensis
CAAAATCAAAGATGGCTGCCTTTCGGCCATGTTGTTTATCCAATCCGTCGCAAAAAAATGCCCTGCACAGCTTAGGAACAAGGGGAACCTACATATAAAATGTGAGAAAGATCCCTCTGGTACTTCTTGATGAAAAGCGAAAACAAACTTTCAATATCAAAATCAAAGATGGCTGCATGTCGGCCATGTTGTTTATCCGATCAGTCTCAAAAGTTGCACTGCACAGCTAAGGACCAAGGGGAACCTACATATAAAATTGGAGAAAGATCCCTCTGATACTTCCCTAGAAATTGCGATAACAAACTTTCAATATCAAAATCAAAAATGACTGCCTGTCGGCCATGTTGTTTATCCGATCAGTCTCAAAAGTTGCACTGCACAGCTAAGGACCAAGGGGAACCTACATATAAAATTGGAGAAAGATCCCTCTGATACTTCCCGAGAAATTGCGATAACAAACTTTCAATATCAAAATCAAAAATGACTGCCTGTCGGCCATGTTGTTTATCCAATCAGTCTCAAAAAATTGCCCTACACAGTTTAGGACCAGGGGGAACCTACATATAAAATGTGAAAAAGATCCCTCCCATACTTCTTGAGAAATTGCGATAACAAACTTTCAATATCAAAATCAAAGATGGCTGCCTGTCGGCCATGTTGTTTATCCGATCAGTCTCAAAAGTTGCNCCCGGCACAGCTAAGGACCAAGGGGAACCTACATATAAAATTTGAGAAAGATCCCTCTAGTACTTCTTGATGAATAGCGAAAACAAACTTTCAATATCAAAATCAAAGATGGCTGCCTGTCGGCCATGTTGTTTATCCGATCAGTCTCAAAAGTTGCACTGCATAGCTTAGGACCAAGGGGGACCTACATTTAAAATTTAAAAAAACCTCTCGCTGATACTTCCCAGGAAATAGCGATAACAAACTTTCACTA
>NW_018475018.1:0-940 GCF_002113885.1 Mizuhopecten yessoensis
TATATAAGTTGTTTCCCAATTGTTTACGGATAATATACCTCTAGTAAAAATGGAATAAATACAGATTATGTATTTTTTTACTTTCTTTTGTAGTCTTTAGTATGTAGTCTCAATTTTACAGGGGGCTTTTATAAGGAAGTGGACAAAGTGTTAACGGATCAAAAACATGTTGATGAAATATGTTTTTTATAAGTGAAATGAAGAGTGACAAAAAAGGAGCTACCTTTCAGTTTTTTTATTGAATTACTAAAATTACAACATGTTTACAATAAATGTACAATAAATGAAAAGTTAATATGGAAGCGGAAAATGTTTGTAGAGCATGATTGATCAGGACATCCAAAGAATGTTATGTGGGATCGTTATGTTACATGTAAAGAAGTATGTAACAAGTATGTAGTCATAGTAACTTAGCATGTTGTTATAACTTGTCTTGTTTTAATGAATTATTATCTTGTTACAACCATGTGCTATGTTGTTATAATCAGATAATTATCTGGTTATAATGGGACATATTTTTTTATGATGATGTGTATGTTTCGTTACAACTAATGAGTAAGTGATTATTATAAACTAGGTATTAGTATTTGCTTTATATATATAACAATTACTATGTTATTATAATGAGATAATAACAACATACAATGTAGTATTATCAACTTTGTCAGTATTTAGTTATTATGACACAGAACAAATATCTGTTATTTATTACAGTGGAATTACAGACACATAGTTAAAGTTCATATTATTAGTACCTATGGTGCATACAAATCAATGACAAAACAAATCAAATTGCATCGGTACTGAAAGGTACAACATGTATTAATTTTATATTTTATAAATCACTACAGTACAGCAGCTTTGTTTTAAATGTACTACTAAATGTTGCATCAATAGTAATATGCAAGTTAGTTCAGTACCTGGGCCCACTTGTATAAAA
>NW_018475019.1:0-940 GCF_002113885.1 Mizuhopecten yessoensis
TAAATAACTTTGACCGAAGATAAACATGTTGTGTAGCAAAAAGAGAGGTTTGGGAAATACAGTGACCACAGACAAGGCATCAAGCTGTATAAATGAAGGGAAGCTAAGTAAATTAAGCTGATCGTAAAAATTGAGTTTATGTTAGTATCCATCACATAATTAAGTTTCCTTTAAATTCTTTTAAGGAATCCATGATTCTCATATGTTTTCACATCTTAAGTAGTCATGAAAATATATATGCAGTTAATAGTGAGGAATCAATTGCTTATTCCTGTTATTTAGGCAAGTAAATCATTAATAATGAGTTTTATGTTATGATTTTATATATATTTATAAGTTTCCTTTTTAAAAATACTTAATAAGCAAGAAATGCTAACAATTGTGTAGGTCATACAGTGAAAGTCACTGATTTGATTTGCATGTGTTCAAATCTTTGTAATCATCTTGGAGTTAACCATTGTTAGCCCACCTGCCCAAAGTGTAAGTGAGCTTATGCCGTGGTGCAGCATCCAGCGTTGTCCGTCCGGCGTCAACTTTTCCTTTTAAACAACTTCTTCTTAATAACCAAGAGACCCAGAGATCTGATGTTGGGCCTGTAGCATGCTGGGGTAAAGGGCTACCAAGTGTGTTAAAATGAATGACCTTGACCTACATTCAAGGTCACGAGGGGTCCAAGCAGGCTAAAACTTTAAAGGACGTCGTCTCAATAACCAAGAGGCCCAGAGACCTGATATTGGGCCAGCAGTTAAAGCTGGAATGAAGGGCTACAACATATATTGAAATGAATAATCCTAGCCTACTCTTATATTTGAATAAAGTGGTAATCAGCTAAGCAACCGCATCAACTTCACAGTTGCATTAGAAGCAGGTGAGCGATACAGGCCCTTTGGGCCTCTTGTTGTGAACTTGTTCTGACATATACCGGCAATTTTTATACTTT
>NW_018475020.1:0-941 GCF_002113885.1 Mizuhopecten yessoensis
CTAAAGCATCTAGCAATGTTGTTTTCCCAGAACCTTTGATAGAAAAATAAATAATCAAAGTGCCGAGAGCACTCAGGGATGCTGTGTATGAAGGATTCAAATAATGGAATTAAGGTAGTGGTATATCAGTACAGAATGGCAGTAAATAATAAAGAACATGTTGTTGAGTAAGGGTCATAAAAGCCCATCCCTTAATCATAATTTTTAATAAAAATATATATAACAAGCAGAGTATTGCTAAAACAGTATAGGTCCCTTACTGGCTACCATTAGCGGTATAAAAATAAGTAACGTAAATAACTGTTATATAGATAATATAAATAAAATAAGTAGGATATTATTATTACAATTTGTTGATATCATGATTAATTATACAAAAACTTAAAATGAGATTGTATTATTTCCAGTGTGTAATCACGGACTTATGCAAGTCCCCAGTGTATCTCTCTCCTTCTCTTGATATTGTAACGACGGTTAATGTCTGGTTAATGTGAATAATTTGTATGTATTATACTAATCGGACCATTATCTAGAGACTGTATTGGGAAGCTATTTACAAACTAGTTATGCACAGCTGCTGTCGCATTCGGAAGCAATCGACCTTGTAGATTCCTGTAATATATGTGATGACCATTTTCTAAATATGTCTGACCATCGTCCGATACAGCTTACATTTCGAATGAACTGTCATAAACGTGATTATCCATTGCTAGATTCGGCTATTAACTGGAAAAAAGTAACGGAAGAACACATAAACACATATAAACAACGATGAGATATGNTCTTGATATTGTAACGACGGTTAATGTCTGGTTAATGTGAATAATTTGTATGTATTATACTAATCGGACCATTATCTAGAGACTGTATTGGGAAGCTATTTACAAACTAGTTATGCACAGCTGCTGTCGCATTCGGAAGCAATCGACCTTGTAGATTCC
>NW_018475021.1:0-941 GCF_002113885.1 Mizuhopecten yessoensis
TAATGGGCATGAATCGGAGAGAGTTTACTTTGTGTTTTTTTATAATTATACGTACAGTGGTTTATGCGAACGAAAGGGATAAGTGACTGGTTAGTTTGATTTTGCCATGAGGCCCTCCAAGGGATAACTGTTGTGATGGCCACGGCGTATTCTGTTCTCAGATCCTCTGTCGCTGCTCGGGGTCAAATGAGATACGTGCGCTATTAGATTTACATAATTTATAATATTACCGGGATCAGTAAAATGGTATGATTTAATTATATTGCTGAATTAAACGATTTTTTTTTTTGACATGCAAGATTTAAATTAGTACTAATATAATACCTGGCCTCCTCTGGCTAGATGACGCATTATATAAAAAAAATCGCTCTTCGTCAGAAAGCTACGTTATCGCAGATAAATTAAAAATGTCAAAATGACAGACCAAGGATGAATAACTGAGGAAGACGAACCTACTTCTTGTAAATAGGATCGCATAACTAAAAAAAAAAAAATCGTAATTTTTCAACAGTTCATGTGATCATGTAACAACCTTTTCTCTATAAAGATTAAATTTTCGACTTCAAATAGAATCGGAATACGTATTGAAAACAGGGGGGAAAATATTTGATTGCGTTGTAAAAATGGCGCGTGCTGCCGATAACTACGGCTTCTGTTTCAGACAAAAGGAACTGATTAAAGAAAAGTTGTCTCAGCATAAAAAGGTCCATTTACAAGTATGCTTTAATCTCTGTAAAGTATTGAAAAAATATAATTATCAAGTATCTCAACACGTTCCTTATTGACACATATTCTACATGTACACGTAGTGGTTTTGCTATACAGTTTATTGTGTGTGATGGTTAAAATGACTTACTAAATGTTAGCGTATAGAGACAGTGAAAGTGGGAAAGAGGGTATACATACATTTATATGCATGGTCTAGAAAAAAAATGGCCAAA
>NW_018475022.1:0-941 GCF_002113885.1 Mizuhopecten yessoensis
TTAGACCGTATGTAGCATGAAACGAGAAGGCAGGGAAAGAGGAGGAAGTGTGAAGGGGTTAATTTAAACCGTACGTATCTTACATTAACGAGAAGGGAAGGGAGAGCGGAAAGAGTGTAAAGGGGTTAGTTTAGACCGTATGTAGCATGAAACGAGAAGGCAGGGAAGGAGGAGGAAGTGTGAAGTGGTTAATTTAAACCGTACGTATGTTACATTAACGAGAAGGGAAGGGAAAGAGAAGGTATGTAGCATGAAACGAGAAGGGAAAGGAAAGACATGAGAGTGTGCAGGGGATGGTTTAGACCATATGTAACATTAACGAGAAGCAATGGGAAAGATGAGGTAGTGTGGTGGGGGTAATTTAGACCGTATGTAACATTAAACGAGAAGGGAAGGGAGAGCGGAAAGAGTGTAAAGGGGTTAGTTTAGACCGTATTTAGCATGAAACGAGAAGGGAAAGGAAAGATATGAGAGTGTGCAGGGGATAGTTTAGACCATATGTAACATTAACGAGAAGGAATGGGAAAGATGAGGTAGTGTGGTGGGGGTAGTTTAGACCGTATGTAACTTTAACGAGAAGGAAAGGGAAAGATAAGGGTGTGTGGAGGGGTTAGTTTGGGCCGTATGCTACATTAAACGAGAAGGGAAGGGAAAGAGGAGGGAGTGAGGACGGGTTAGTTTAGGCCGTATGCTATATTAAACGAGAAGGGAAGGGAAAGAGGTGGGAGTGTGGAGGTGTTAGTTTGGACCGTATGTAACATTAACGAAAAGGGAAAGAGGAGGGAGTGTGGAGGGTTAGTTTAGACCGTACGTATGTAACATTAAACGAGAAGGGAAGGGAAAGAGGAGTAAGTGTGGAGGGATAAGTTTAAACTGTATGCTATATTAAACGAGAGGGGAAGGGAAAGAGGAGGAAGTGTGGAGGGGTTAGTTTAGGCCGT
>NW_018475023.1:0-702 GCF_002113885.1 Mizuhopecten yessoensis
AGAAACATAGCAAATTCTTTAAAATCCTTCTCATTCTGTAGGAATAAAAGGATTTGGACTAAATTTGGTCTGAAGCATCCTTAGGCCAAGGGGACTCAATTTTGTACAAATGGTTGGTCTGGCCCCCCAGGGGCCTGAGGGGCGGGGCAAAATAGGGGAAACATAGCAAAATATTCTTTAAAATCCTTCTTCTTCTGTAGGAATGAAAGGATTTGTTCCATATTTGGTTTGAAGCATCCTTGGGTAAAGGGGAAACAATTTTATATAAACCGTGGGTCTGGCCCCCCAGGGGCCTGAGGGGCGGGGCCCAATAGGGGAAATATAGCAAATTATTCTTTAAAATCCTTCTTCTTCTGTAGGAATGAAAGGATTTGGTCCATATTTGGTCTGAAGCATCCTTGGGGGAAGGGAAACAAATTTTGTGCTTTATCCTAGGCCTCTCCCCTGGGGGGTGAGGGGCCTAATAGGGGAATTATAGCAAATTCTTTAAAATCCTATTTCTACTGTAGGAATGAAAGGATTTGGTCCATATTTGGTCAGAAGCATCCTTGGGGGAAGAGGAACCAATTTTGTATAAACCGTGGGTCTGGCCTCCCTGTGGGCTGAGGGGCGGGGCCCAATAGGGGAAATATAGCAAATTCTTTAAAATCCTTCTTCTTCTGTAGGAATGAAAGGATTTGTTCCATATTTGGTCTGAAGCAT
>NW_018475023.1:781-941 GCF_002113885.1 Mizuhopecten yessoensis
ATAGCAAATTCTTTAAAATCCTTCTTCTTCTGTAGGAATGAAAGGATTTGGTCCATATTTGGTCTGAAGCTTCCTTGGGGGAAGGGGAACAAATTTTGTATAAACCGTGGGTCTTGCCCCCTGGGGGGTGAGGGGCGGGGCCTAATAGGGGAATTATAGC
>NW_018475024.1:0-941 GCF_002113885.1 Mizuhopecten yessoensis
GCTGTAGTTTAATCAGTCCTACAATGACGAGACATAGATATGCTGCAGTACAATCAGTCTTACAATGACGAGACAGCGCTTTGATGTAGTGTAATAAGTCCTACAATGACGAGACAGCGATATGCTGTAGTACAATCAGTCCTACAATGACAAGATATCGATATGCTGTAGTACAATCAGTCTTACAATGATGAGACCTCGATATGATGTAGTGTAATCAGTCCAACAATGACGAGACATCGATATGATGTAGTGTAATAAGTCCTACAATGACGAGACATCGATATGCTGTAGTGTAATCAGTTCTACAATGACGAGACATAGATATGCTGTAGTGTAATCAGTCCTACAATGACGAGACATAGATATGCGGTAGTGTAAGCAGTCTGACAATGACGAGATATCGATATGATGTTGTACAATCAGTCCTACAATGACGAGACATCGATATGCTGTAGTGTACTCAGTCCTACAATGACGGGACAGCGTTATGCTCTAGTGTAATCAGTTTTACAATGACGAGACATAAATATGATGTAGTGTAATAAGTCCTAACCTAAAATGACGAGACCTCGATATGATGTTGTACAATAAGTCCTACAATGACGAGACATCGATATGCTGTAGTGTAATCATTCCGACAATGACTAGACAGCGATATGCTGTANCTGTAGTGTAATCAGTCCTACAATGACGAAACAGCGATATGATGTAGTGTAATCAGTCCTACAATGACGAAACAGCGATATGCGGTAGTGTAATCAGTCTTACAATGACGACACATAGATATGCTGTAGTGTAATCGTTCCGACAATGACTAGACAGCGATATGATGTAGTACAATCAGTCCTACATTGACTAGACAGCGATATGCGGTAGTGCAATCAGTCTTACATTGACGAGACATATATATGCTGTAGTGTAATCATTCCGACAATGAC
>NW_018475025.1:0-941 GCF_002113885.1 Mizuhopecten yessoensis
CTCCATCTGCTCCCGGTCTATACCATGGCGATCTTCTAGGACTGGTTTTTGCCGTCTTCTGGCTTCCTGGGCAGCCCTCCTCTCAGCCTGGATTTGAGTAGACCTAGCTATTGGGGGTCTTGGTGGAATGACATCCCCGGGGTCCCGAAATTTGTCGTTGGGCCTCTTCTTGATGGTGAGAGAGGCCTCAGGCACATGTCGCCTAGCATGGAGCTGTGCCTTATTCCTGTTACGGAATACCATCCGGCACGCATCACAGCCCACCAGAGTTGTCCTGGGGACGTGGTAGAGAGTCCAGTGGCCCAGGTACCTCCCCAGTCTGGGATACACTGTCTGTCCACACCCTGGAACCGGGCAAGCCATTCCACAGCTTGGGAATTCCTGGCGGACATGGACCTTCTGGAACTGTTTCAGCTCCTCAAGGTCCACATCCACCCTCAAGTCCGACTCTGGAGTGCTGATCATCTTAGCCAAGTGGTGATGGTTTTCCTTTTCCTTCTTTTCTATCTTCCATGTATCTATATGAACCCAAAATGCTACCAGTAACAACAAGGATTCTCTCCCAACTTTCTACCTAAATTACCTAAAGTACTTTAAGGCAACTAATTTAGGTTATACTACTATAAGTATATCTACGGTTAAACTAAACATAACTATTTAATAATACCAATAATTTACCTCGGTATAACTACACTTTTTGGAATAGGTTACCTCCCTTAGACTATCTCTCTTTACCAAGTACTTGCCTAGTACTATAAAATAGCTCTAAGTAGACCCCTCCAGTGTCACAGAGTAAGTATATCAGTATAGTTAAGTCTCTATCTACTACATAACATTGTATTCATAAAAACAATAATGACTTTCACTGTCTATTACAGTTAATAACTAGTAAGTACATGTGTATTTACATTTCAACTCTCACTAATCTACCTAGAGTTCCC